>NW_027285031.1:0-281795 GCF_040894005.1 Engystomops pustulosus | reverse complement strand
ATAAATAATAGTAACACCTCATAAATAATAGTAACACCTCATAAATAATAGTAACACCCCATAAATAATAGTAACATCCCATAAATAATAGTAACACCTCATAAATAATAGTAACACCCCATAATAATAGTAACACCCCATAAATAATAGTAACACCCCATAATAATAGTAACACCCCATAAATAATAGTAACATCCCATAAATAATAGTAACACCTCATAAATAATAGTAACACCTCATAAATAATAGTAACACCTCATAAATAATAGTAACACCCCATAAATAATAGTAACACCTCATAAATAATAGTAACACCTCATAAATAATAGTAACATCCCATAAATAATAGTAACACCTCATAAATAATAGTAACACCTCATAAATAATAGTAACACCCCATAAATAATAGTAACACCCCATAAAAAAAAAGTAACATCCCATAAATAATAGTAACACCTCATAAATAATGGTAACACCCCATAAATAATAGTAACACCCCATAAATAATAGTAACACCCATAAATAATAGTAACATCCCATAAATAATAGTAACATCCCATAAATAATAGTAACACCCCATAAATAATAGTAACACCTCATAAATAATAGTAACACCTCATAAATAATGGTAACACCCCATAAATAATAGTAACACCTCATAAATAATGGTAACACCCCATAAATAATAGTAACACCCCATAAATAATAGTAACACCCATAAATAATAGTAACACCCCATAAATAATAGTAACACCTCATAAATAATGGTAACACCCCATAAATAATAGTAACACCCCATAAATAATAGTAACACCCATAAATAATATTAACATCCCATAAATAATATTAACACCCCATAAATAATAGTAACACCCATAAATAATAGTAACACCCCATAAATAATAGTAACACCCCATAAATAATAGTAACACCTCATAAATAATAGTAACACCCCATAAATAATAGTAACATCCCATAAATAATAGTAACACCTCATAAATAATAGTAACACCTCATAAATAATAGTAACACCCCATAAATAATAGTAACACCCCATAAATAATAGTGACATCCCATAAATAATAGTGACACCTCATAAATAATAGTAACACCCCATAATAATAGTAACACCTCATAAATAATAGTGACACCCCATAATAATAGTAACACCCCATAAATAATAGTAACACCTCATAATAATAGTAACACCCCATAAATAATAGTAACACCCCATAATAATAGTAACACCTCATAAATAATAGTAACACCCCATAAATAATAGTAACACCCCATAAATAATAGTAACACCTCATAAATAATAGTGACACCCCATAAATAATAGTAACACCCCATAATAATAGTAACACCTGATAAATAATAGTGACACCCCATAAATAATAGTAACACCCCATAATAATAGTAACACCTCATAAATAATAGTAACACCTCATAAATAATAGTAACATCCCATAAATAATAGTAACACCCCATAATAATAGTAACATCCCATAATAATAGTAACATCTCATAAATAATAGTAACACCTCATAATAATAGTAACACCCCATAAATAATAGTAATACCTCATAAATAATAGTAACATCCCATAAATAATAGTAACATCCCATAAATAATAGTAACACCCCATAAATAATAGTAACACCCCATAATAATAGTAACACCCCATAAATAATAGTAACACCCCATAATAATAGTAACACCCCATAAATAATAGTAACATCCCATAAATAATAGTAACACCTCATAAATAATAGTAACACCTCATAAATAATAGTAACATCCCATAAATAATAGTAACATCCCATAAATAATAGTGACATCCCATAAATAATAGTAACACCTCATAAATAATAGTAACACCCCATAAATAATAGTAACATCCCATAATAATAGTAACATCCCATAATAATAGTAACACCCCATAAATAATAGTAACACCCCATAATAATAGTAACATCCCATAAATAATAGTAACACCTCATAAATAATAGTAACACCCCATAAATAATAGTAACATCCCATAAATAATAGTAACATCTCATAAATAATAGTAACATCCCATAAATAACAGTAACATCCCATAAATAATAGTAACATCCCATAAATAATAGTAACATCCCATAAATAATAGTAACATCTCATAAATAATAGTAATACCCCATAATAATAGTAACACCCCATAAATAATAGTAACACCCCATAAATAATAGTAACAACCCATAAATAATAGTAACACCCCATAATAATAGTAACACCCCATAAATAATAGTAACACCCCATAAATAATAGTAACACCCCATAATAATAGTAACACCTCATAAAAAATAGTAACACCCCATAAATAATAGTAACACCTCATAAATAATAGTAACACCTCATAAATAATAGTAACACCTCATAAAAAATAGTAACACCCCATAAATAATAGTAACACCTCATAAATAATAGTAACACCTCATAAATAATAGTAACATCCCATAAATAATAGTAACATCCCATAAATAATAGTGACATCCCATAAATAATAGTAACACCTCATAAATAATAGTAACACCCCATAAATAATAGTAACATCCCATAATAATAGTAACATCCCATAATAACAGTAACACCCCATAAATAATAGTAACACCCCATAATAATAGTAACATCCCATAAATAATAGTAACACCTCATAAATAATAGTAACACCCCATAATAATAGTAACACCCCATAAATAATAGTAACACCCCATAAATAATAGTAACACCCCATAATAATAGCAACACCCCATAAATAATAGTAACATCCCATAAATAATAGTAACATCCCATAATAATAGCAACACCCCATAAATAATAGTAACACCCCATAAATAATAGTAACATCCCATAAATAATAGTAACATCACATAATAATAGCAACACCCCATAAATAATAGTAACACCCCATAATAATAGTAACACCCCATAAATAATAGTAACATCCCATAAATAATAGTAACACCCCATAAATAATAGTAACATCCCATAAATAATAGTAACACCCCATAATAATAGTAACATCCCATAAATAATAGTAACACCCCATAAATAATAGTAACATCCCATAAATAATAGTAACATCCCATAAATAATAGTAACACCTCATAAAAAATAGTAACACCCCATAAATAATAGTAACACCTCATAAATAATAGTAACACCTCATAAATAATAGTAACATCCCATAAATAATAGTAACATCCCATAAATAATAGTGACATCCCATAAATAATAGTAACACCTCATAAATAATAGTAACACCCCATAAATAATAGTAACATCCCATAATAATAGTAACATCCCATAATAATAGTAACACCCCATAAATAATAGTAACACCCCATAATAATAGTAACATCCCATAAATAATAGTAACACCTCATAAATAATAGTAACACCCCATAATAATAGTAACACCCCATAAATAATAGTAACACCCCATAAATAATAGTAACACCCCATAATAATAGCAACACCCCATAAATAATAGTAACATCCCATAAATAATAGTAACATCCCATAATAATAGCAACACCCCATAAATAATAGTAACACCCCATAAATAATAGTAACATCCCATAAATAATAGTAACATCACATAATAATAGCAACACCCCATAAATAATAGTAACACCCCATAATAATAGTAACACCACATAAATAATAGTAACATCCCATAAATAATAGTAACACCCCATAAATAATAGTAACATCCCATAAATAATAGTAACACCCCATAATAATAGTAACATCCCATAAATAATAGTAACACCCCATAAATAATAGTAACATCCCATAAATAATAGTAACATCCCATAAATAATAGTAACACCTCATAAATAATAGTAACACCCCATAAATAATAGTAACACCCCATAAATAATAGTAACACCCCATAATAATAGTAACATCCCATAAATAATAGTAACACCTCATAAATAATAGTAACACCCCATAATAATAGTGACACCCCATAAATAATAGTAACATCCCATAAATAATAGTAACACCTCATAAATAATAGTAACACCCCATAAATAATAGTAACACCCCATAATAATAGTAACACCCCATAAATAATAGTAACATCCCATAAATAATAGTAACACCCCATAATAATAGTAACACCCCATAAATAATAGTAACACCCCATAAATAATAGTAACACCCCATAAATAATCGCAACACCCCATAATAATAGTAACACCCCATAAATAATAGTAACACCCCATAATAATAGTAACACCCCATAAATAATAGTAACACCCCATAATAATAGTAACACCCCATAAATAATAGTAACATCCCATAAATAATAGTAACATCCCATAAATAATAGTAACACCTCATAAATAATAGTAACACCCCATAAATAATAGTAACACCCCATAAATAATAGTAACACCTCATAAATAATAGTAACACCCCATAATAATAGTAACACCCCATAAATAATAGTAACACCCCATAATAATAGTAACATCCCATAAATAATAGTAACACCTCATAAATAATAGTAACACCCCATAATAATAGTAACACCCCATAAATAATAGTAACACCCCATAAATAATAGTAACACCTCATAAATAATAGTAACACCCCATAAATAATAGTAACACCTCATAAATAATAGTAACACCCCATAAAAAATAGTAACACCTCATAAATAATAGTAACACCCCATAAATAATAGTAACACCTCATAAATAATAGTAACACCCCATAAATAATAGTAACACCTCATAAATAATAGTGACATCCCATAAATAATAGTGACACCTCATAAATAATAGTAACATCCCATAAATAATAGTAACACCCCATAAATAATAGTAACACCTCATAAATAATAGTAACACCCCATAAATAATAGTAACATCCCATATATAATAGTAACATCCCATAATAATAGTAACACCCCATAAATAATAGTAACACCCCATAAATAATAGTAACACCCCATAATAATAGCAACACCCCATAAATAATAGTAACATCCCATAAATAATAGTAACACCCCATAAATAATCGCAACACCCCATAATAATAGTAACACCCCATAAATAATAGTAACACCCCATAATAATAGTAACACCCCATAAATAATAGTAACACCCCATAATAATAGTAACACCCCATAAATAATAGTAACATCCCATAAATAATAGTAACATCCCATAAATAATAGTAACACCTCATAAATAATAGTAACATCCCATAAATAATAGTAACACCCCATAAATAATAGTAACACCTCATAAATAATAGTAACACCCCATAAATAATACTAACATCCCATAAATAATAGTAACATCCCATAAATAATAGTAACACCCCATAAATAATAGTAACACCCCATAATAATAGTAACACCCCATAAATAATAGTAACACCCCATAAATAATAGTAACACCTCATAATAATAGTAACACCACATAAATAATAGTAACATCCCATAAATAATAGTAACACCTCATAAATAATAGTGACACCCCATAAATAATAGTAACATCCCATAAATAATAGTAACATCCCATAAATAATAGTAACACCCATAAATAATAGTAACGCCCCATAAATAATAGTAACACCTCATAAATAATAGTAACATCCCATAAATAATAGTAACATCCCATAAATAATAGTAACACCCCATAAATAATAGTAACACCCCATAATAATAGTAACATCCCATAAATAATAGTAACACCCCATAAATAATAGTAACACCCCATAAATAATAGTAACATCCCATAAATAATAGTAACACCCCATAAATAATAGTAACACCCCATAATAATAGTAACACCCCATAAATAATAGTAACACCCCATAAATAATAGTAACACCCCATAAATAATAGTGACATCCCATAAATAATAGTAACACCCCATAAATAATAGTAACACCCATAAATAATAGTAACACCTCATAAATAATAGTAACATCCCATAAATAATAGTAACATCCCATAAATAATAGTAACTCCTCATAAATAATAGTAACACCCCATAAATAATAGTAACACCCCATAATAATAGTAACACCTCATAAATAATAGTAACACCCCATAAATAATAGTAACACCCCATAAATAATAGTAAGATCCCATAAATAATAGTAACACCTCATAAATAATAGTAACATCCCATAAATAATAGTAACATCCCATAAATAATAGTAACACCCCATAAATAATAGTAACACCTCATAAATAATAGTAACACCTCATAAATAATAGTAACACCCCATAAATAATAGTAACACCCCATAAATAATAGTAACATCCCATAAATAATAGTAACACCTCATAAATAATGGTAACACCCCATAAATAATAGTAACACCCCATAAATAATAGTGACATCCCATAAATAATAGTGACACCTCATAAATAATAGTAACACCCCATAAATAATAGTAACACCCCATAATAATAGTAACACCTCATAAATAATAGTGACACCCCATAAATAATAGTAACACCCCATAATAATAGTAACACCCCATAAATAATAGTAACATCCCATAAATAATAGTAACATCCCATAAATAATAGTAACACCTCATAAATAATAGTGACACCCCATAAATAATAGTAACATCCCATAAATAATAGTAACATCCCATAAATAATAGTAACACCCCATAAATAATAGTAACATACCATAAATAATAGTAACATCCCATAAATAATAGTAACACCCCATAAATAATAGTAACACCCCATAAATAATAGTAACATCCCATAAATAATAGTAACACCCCATAAATAATAGTAACACCCCATAAATAATAGTAACATCCCATAAATAATAGTAACACCCCATAAATAATAGTAACACCCCATAAATAATAGTAACACCCATAAATAATAGTAACGCCCCATAAATAATAGTAACACCTCATAAATAATAGTAACATCCCATAAATAATAGTAACATCCCATAAATAATAGTAACACCCCATAAATAATAGTAACACCCCATAATAATAGTAACATCCCATAAATAATAGTAACACCCCATAAATAATAGTAACACCCCATAAATAATAGTAACATCCCATAAATAATAGTAACACCCCATAAATAATAGTAACACCCCATAATAATAGTAACACCCCATAAATAATAGTAACACCCCATAAATAATAGTAACACCCCATAAATAATAGTGACATCCCATAAATAATAGTAACACCCCATAAATAATAGTAACACCCATAAATAATAGTAACACCTCATAAATAATAGTAACATCCCATAAATAATAGTAACATCCCATAAATAATAGTAACTCCTCATAAATAATAGTAACACCCCATAAATAATAGTAACACCCCATAATAATAGTAACACCTCATAAATAATAGTAACACCCCATAAATAATAGTAACATCCCATAAATAATAGTAACACCCCATAAATAATAGTAACACCCCATAAATAATAGTAACACCCATAAATAATAGTAACGCCCCATAAATAATAGTAACACCTCATAAATAATAGTAACACCTCATAATAATAGTAACACCACATAATTAATAGTAACACCCCATAAATAATAGTAACACCCCATAATAATAGTAACATCTCATAAATAATAGTAACACCACATAAATAATAGTAACACCCCATAAATAATAGTAACACCCCATAATAATAGTAACACCCCATAAATAATAGTAACACCCCATAATAATAGTAACACCCCATAAATAATAGTAACACCCCATAATAATAGTAACACCCCATAAATAATAGTAACACCCCATAATAATAGTAACACCCCATAAATAATAGTAACACCCCATAATAATAGTAACACCTCATAAATAATAGTAACACCTCATAAATAATAGTAACACCTCATAATAATAGTAACACCCCATAAATAATAGTAACACCCCATAAATAATAGTAACACCTCATAAATAATAGTAACATCCCATAAATAATAGTAACATCCCATAAATAATAGTAACACCCCATAATAATAGTAACACCCCATAAATAATAGTAACATCCCATAAATAATAGTAACATCCCATAAATAATAGTAACACCCCATAAATAATAGTAACACCCCATAAATAATAGTAACATCCCATAAATAATAGTAACATCCCATAAATAATAGTAACACCTCATAAATAATAGTGACACCCCATAAATAATAGTAACATCCCATAAATAATAGTAACACCCCATAAATAATAGTAACATCCCATAAATAATAGTAACATCCCATAAATAATAGTAACACCTCATAAATAATAGTGACACCCCATAAATAGTAGTAACATCCCATAAATAATAGTGACACCCCATAAATAATAGTAACACCCCATAAATAATAGTAACATCCCATAAATAATAGTAACACCCCATAAATAATAGTAACATCCCATAAATAATAGTAACATCCCATAAATAATAGTAACATCCCATAAATAATAGTAACACCCCATAAATAATAGTAACATCCCATAAATAATAGTAACACCTCATAAATAATAGTGACACCCCATAAATAATAGTAACATCCCATAAATAATAGTAACATCCCATAAATAATAGTAACACCCCATAAATAATAGTAACATACCATAAATAATAGTAACATCCCATAAATAATAGTAACACCCCATAAATAATAGTAACACCCCATAAATAATAGTAACATCCCATAAATAATAGTAACACCCCATAAATAATAGTAACACCCCATAAATAATAGTAACATCCCATAAATAATAGTAACACCCCATAAATAATAGTAACACCCCATAAATAATAGTAACACCCATAAATAATAGTAACGCCCCATAAATAATAGTAACACCTCATAAATAATAGTAACACCTCATAATAATAGTAACACCACATAAATAATAGTAACACCCCATAAATAATAGTAACACCCCATAATAATAGTAACATCTCATAAATAATAGTAACACCACATAAATAATAGTAACACCCCATAAATAATAGTAACACCCCATAATAATAGTAACACCCCATAAATAATAGTAACACCCCATAATAATAGTAACACCCCATAAATAATAGTAACACCCCATAATAATAGTAACACCCCATAAATAATAGTAACACCCCATAATAATAGTAACACCCCATAAATAATAGTAACACCCCATAATAATAGTAACACCTCATAAATAATAGTAACACCTCATAAATAATAGTAACACCTCATAATAATAGTAACACCCCATAAATAATAGTAACACCCCATAAATAATAGTAACACCTCATAAATAATAGTAACATCCCATAAATAATAGTAACATCCCATAAATAATAGTAACACCCCATAATAATAGTAACACCCCATAAATAATAGTAACATCCCATAAATAATAGTAACATCCCATAAATAATAGTAACACCCCATAAATAATAGTAACACCCCATAAATAATAGTAACATCCCATAAATAATAGTAACATCCCATAAATAATAGTAACACCTCATAAATAATAGTGACACCCCATAAATAATAGTAACATCCCATAAATAATAGTAACACCCCATAAATAATAGTAACATCCCATAAATAATAGTAACATCCCATAAATAATAGTAACACCTCATAAATAATAGTGACACCCCATAAATAGTAGTAACATCCCATAAATAATAGTAACATCCCATAAATAATAGTAACACCCCATAAATAATAGTAACATCCCATAAATAATAGTAACATCCCATAAATAATAGTAACATCCCATAAATAATAGTAACACCCCATAAATAATAGTAACACCCCATAAATAATAGTAACATCCCATAAATAATAGTAACACCCCATAAATAATAGTAACACCCCATAAATAATAGTAACATCCCATAAATAATAGTAACACCCCATAAATAATAGTAACACCCCATAAATAATAGTAACACCCATAAATAATAGTAACGCCCCATAAATAATAGTAACACCTCATAAATAATAGTAACATCCCATAAATAATAGTAACATCCCATAAATAATAGTAACACCCCATAAATAATAGTAACACCCCATAATAATAGTAACATCCCATAAATAATAGTAACACCCCATAAATAATAGTAACACCCCATAAATAATAGTAACATCCCATAAATAATAGTAACACCCCATAAATAATAGTAACACCCCATAATAATAGTAACACCCCATAAATAATAGTAACACCCCATAAATAATAGTAACACCCCATAAATAATAGTAACACCTCATAAATAATGGTAACACCCCATAAATAATAGTAACACCCCATAAATAATAGTGACATCCCATAAATAATAGTGACACCTCATAAATAATAGTAACACCCCATAAATAATAGTAACACCCCATAATAATAGTAACACCTCATAAATAATAGTGACACCCCATAATAATAGTAACATCCCATAAATAATAGTAACACCTCATAAATAATAGTAACACCTCATAATAATAGTAACACCCCATAAATAATAGTAACACCCCATAAATAATAGTAACATCCCATAAATAATAGTAACACCCCATAATAATAGTAACACCCCATAATAATAGTAACATCCCATAAATAATAGTAACACCTCATAAATAATAGTAACACCCCATAAATAATAGTAACACCCCATAATAATAGTAACACCTCATAAATAATAGTAACACCCCATAAATAATAGTAACACCCCATAAATAATAGTAACACCCATAATAATAGTAACACCCCATAAATAATAGTAACACCCCATAATAATAGTAACATCCCATAATAATAGTAACACCCCATAAATAATAGAAACACCTCATAATAATAGTAACACCCCATAAATAATAGTAACATCCCATAAATAATAGTAACACCCCATAAATAATAGTAACATCCCATAAATAATAGTAACACCCCATAAATAATAGTAACACCCCATAAATAATAGTAACACCTCATAAATAATAGTAACACCCCATAAATAATAGTAACACCCCATAAATAATAGTAACACCTCATAAATAATAGTAACACCCCATAAATAATAGTAACACCCCATAAATAATAGTAACATCCCATAATAATAGTAACATCCCATAAATAATAGTAACACCTCATAAATAATAGTAACACCTCATAAATAATAGTAACACCCCATAAATAATAGTAACACCCCATAAATAATAGTAACATCCCATAAATAATAGTAACACCTCATAAATAATGGTAACACCCCATAAATAATAGTAACACCCCATAAATAATAGTGACATCCCATAAATAATAGTGACACCTCATAAATAATAGTAACATCCCATAAATAATAGTAACACCTCATAAATAATAGTAACACCCCATAAATAATAGTAACACCCATAAATAATAGTAACATCCCATAAATAATAGTAACATCCCATAAATAATAGTAACAACCCATAATAATAGTAACATCCCATAAATAATAGTAACATCCCATAAATAATAGTAACATCCCATAAATAATAGTAACACCCCATAAATAATAGTAACACCTCATAAATATTAGTAACACCCCATAAATAATAGTAACACCCATAAATAATAGTAACATCCCATAAATAATAGTGACATCCCATAAATAATAGTAACATCCCATAAATAATAGTAACACCTCATAAATAATAGTAACACCCCATAAATAATAGTAACACCCATAAATAATAGTAACATCCCATAAATAATAGTGACATCCCATAAATAATAGTAACACCCCATAAATAAAAGTAACACCCCATAATAATAGTAACATCCCATAAATAATAGTAACACCTCATAAATAATAGTAACACCCCATAAATAATAGTAACATCCCATAAATAATAGTAACATCCCATAAATAATAGTAACACCCCATAAATAATAGTAACATCCCATAAATAATAGTAACATCCCATAAATAATAGTAACACCCCATAAATAATAGTAACACCCCATAAATAATAGTAACACCTCATAAATAATAGTAACACCCCATAAATAATAGTAACACCCCATAAATAATAGTAACACCCCATAATAATAGTAACACCCCATAAATAATAGTAACATCCCATAAATAATAGTAACACCCCATAATAATAGTAACACCCCATAAATAATAGTAACACCCCATAAATAATCGCAACACCCCATAATAATAGTAACACCCCATAAATAATAGTAACATCCCATAAATAATAGTAACACCCCATAAATAATAGTAACACCCCATAAATAATAGTAACACCTCATAAATAATAATAACACCCCATAAATAATAGTAACACCCCATAAATAATAGTAACATCCCATAAATAATAGTAACACCCCATAAATAATAGTAACACCCCATAAATAATAGTAACATCCCATAAATAATAGTAACACCTCATAAATAATAGTAACACCCCATAAATAATAGTAACACCCATAAATAATAGTAACATCCCATAAATAATAGTGACATCCCATAAATAATATTAACATCCCATAAATAATAGTAACATCCCATAAATAATAGTAACACCTCATAAATAATAGTAACACCTCATAAATAATAGTAACACCCCATAAATAATAGTAACATCCCATAAATAATAGTAACATCCCATAAATAATAGTAACACCCCATAATAATAGTAACATCCCATAAATAATAGTAACATCCCATAAATAATAGTAACATCCCATAAATAATAGTAACACCCCATAAATAATAGTAACACCCCATAAATAATAGTAACACCTCATAAATATTAGTAACACCCCATAAATAATAGTAACACCCATAAATAATAGTAACATCCCATAAATAATAGTGACATCCCATAAATAATAGTAACATCCCATAAATAATAGTAACACCTCATAAATAATAGTAACACCCCATAAATAATAGTAACACCCATAAATAATAGTAACACCCCATAAATAATAGTAACATCCCATAAATAATAGTAACATCCCATAAATAATAGTAACACCCCATAAATAATAGTAACACCCCATAAATAATAGTAACACCCCATAAATAATAGTAACACCTCATAAATAATAGTAACACCCCATAAATAATAGTAACACCCCATAAATAATAGTAACACCCCATAATAATAGTAACACCCCATAAATAATAGTAACATCCCATAAATAATAGTAACACCCCATAATAATAGTAACACCCCATAAATAATAGTAACACCCCATAAATAATCGCAACACCCCATAATAATAGTAACACCCCATAAATAATAGTAACATCCCATAAATAATAGTAACACCCCATAAATAATAGTAACACCCCATAAATAATAGTAACACCTCATAAATAATAGTAACACCTCATAAATAATAGTAACACCCCATAAATAATAGTAACACCCATAAATAATAGTAACATCCCATAAATAATAGTGACATCCCATAAATAATATTAACATCCCATAAATAATAGTAACATCCCATAAATAATAGTAACACCTCATAAATAATAGTAACACCTCATAAATAATAGTAACACCCCATAAATAATAGTAACACCCATAAATAATAGTAACACCCCATAAATAATAGTAACACCCCATAAATAATAGTAACATCCCATAAATAATAGTAACACCACATAAATAATAGTAACACCCATAAATAATAGTAACACCTCATAATAATATTAACATCCCATAAATAATAGTAACACCTCATAAATAATAGTAACACCTCATAAATAATAGTAACACCCCATAAATAATAGTAACACCCATAAATAATAGTAACATCCCATAAATAATAGTAACATCCCATAAATAATAGTAACACCTCATAAATAATAGTAACACCTCATAAATAATAGTAACACCCCATAAATAATAGTAACACCCATAAATAATAGTAACATCCCATAAATAATAGTAACACCCCATAATAATAGTAACATCCCATAAATAATAGTAACACCCCATAAATAATAGTAACACCCATAAATAATAGTAACACCCCATAATAATAGTAACATCCCATAAATAATAGTAACACCCCATAATAATAGTAACATCCCATAAATAATAGTAACACCTCATAAATATTAGTAACACCCCATAAATAATAGTAACACCCATAAATAATAGTAACATCCCATAAATAATAGTGACATCCCATAAATAATAGTAACATCCCATAAATAATAGTGACACCTCATAAATAATAGTAACACCCCATAATAATAGTAACATCCCATAAATAATAGTAACACCTCATAAATAATAGTGACACCTCATAAATAATAGTAACACCCCATAAATAATAGTAACACCCCATAATAATAGTAACACCCCATAAATAATAGTAACATCCCATAAATAATAGTAACACCCCATAAATAATAGTAACATCCCATAAATAATAGTAACACCCCATAATAATAGTAACATCCCATAAATAATAGTAACATCCCATAAATACTAGTAACACCCCATAAATAATAGTAACACCTCATAAATAATAGTAACACCCCATAAATAATAGTAACATCCCATAAATAATAGTAACATCCCATAAATAATAGTAACACCTCATAAATAATAGTAACATCCCATAAATAATAGTAACATCCCATAAATAATAGTAACACCTCATAAATAATAGTAACATCCCATAAATAATAGTAACACCCCATAAATAATAGTAACACCTCATAAATAATAGTAACATCCCATAAATAATAGTAACATCCCATAAATAATAGTAACATCCCATAAATAATAGTAACACCTCATAAATAATAGTAACATCCCATAAATAATAGTAACATCCCATAAATAATAGTAACACCCCATAAATAATAGTAACATCCCATAAATAATAGTAACATCCCATAAATAATAGTAACACCTCATAAATAATAGTAACATCCCATAAATAATAGTAACACCTCATAAATAATAGTAACATCCCATAAATAATAGTAACATCCCATAAATAATAGTAACACCTCATAAATAATAGTAACATCCCATAAATAATAGTAACACCTCATAAATAATAGTAACATCCCATAAATAATAGTAACGCCCCATAAATAATAGTAACACCCCATAAATAATAGTAACATCCCATAAATAATAGTAACATCCCATAAATAATAGTAACACCCCATAAATAATAGTAACACCCCATAATAATAGTAACACCTCATAAATAATAGTAACATCCCATAAATAATAGTAACACCCCATAAATAATAGTAACACCCCATAAATAATAGTAACATCCCATAAATAATAGTGACACCCCATAAATAATAGTAACATCCCATAAATAATAGTAACACCTCATAAATAATAGTAACATCCCATAAATAATAGTAACACCCATAAATAATAGTAACACCCCATAAATAATAGTAACATCCCATAAATAATAGTAACATCCCATAAATACTAGTAACACCCATAAATGATAGTAACACCCCATAAATGATAGTAACACCTCATAAATAATAGTGACACCCCATAAATACTAGTAACACCCCATAAATACTAGTAACACCCCATAAATAATAGTAACACCCCATAAATAATAGTAACATCCCATAAATAATAGTAACATCCCATAATAATAGTAACACCTCATAAATAATAGTAACATCCCATAATAATAGTAACACCCCATAATAATAGTAACATCCCATAAATACTAGTAACACCCCATAAATAATAGTGACACCCCATAAATGATAGTAACATCCCATAATAATAGTAACACCCCATAAATAATAGTAACATCCCATAAATAATAGTAACATCCCATAAATAATAGTAACACCCCATAAATAATAGTAACATCCCATAAATAATAGTAACATCCCATAAATACTAGTAACACCCCATAAATAATAGTGACATCCCATAAATAATAGTAACATCCCATAAATACTAGTAACACCCCATAAATAATAGTGACACCCCATAAATAATAGTAACATCCCATAAATAATAGTAACACCCCATAAATAATAGTAACACCTCATAAATAACAGTAACATCCCATAATAATAGTAACACCTCATAAATAATAGTAACACCCCATAAATAATAGTAACACCTCATAAATAATAGTAACACCCCATAAATAATAGTAACACCCCATAAATAATAGTAACATCCCATAAATAATAGTAACACCTCATAAATAATAGTAACACCCCATAAATAATAGTAACACCCCATAAATAATAGTAACATCCCATAAATAATAGTAACACCTCATAAATAATAGTAACACCTCATAAATAATAGTAACACCCCATAAATAATAGTAACACCTCATAAATAATAGTAACACCTCATAAATAATAGTAACATCCCATAAATAATAGTAACACCTCATAAATAATAGTAACACCTCATAAATAATAGTAACACCCCATAAATAATAGTAACACCCCATAAAAAAAAAGTAACATCCCATAAATAATAGTAACACCTCATAAATAATAGTAACACCTCATAAATAATGGTAACACCCCATAAATAATAGTAACACCTCATAAATAATGGTAACACCCCATAAATAATAGTAACACCCCATAAATAATAGTAACACCCATAAATAATAGTAACATCCCATAAATAATAGTAACACCCCATAATAATAGTAACACCTCATAAATAATAGTGACACCCCATAATAATAGTAACACCCCATAAATAATAGTAACACCTCATAATAATAGTAACACCCCATAAATAATAGTAACACCCCATAATAATAGTAACACCTCATAAATAATAGTAACACCCCATAAATAATAGTAACACCCCATAAATAATAGTAACACCTCATAAATAATAGTGACACCCCATAAATAATAGTAACACCCCATAATAATAGTAACACCTGATAAATAATAGTGACACCCCATAAATAATAGTAACACCCCATAATAATAGTAACACCTCATAAATAATAGTAACACCTCATAAATAATAGTAACATCCCATAAATAATAGTAACACCCCATAAATAATAGTAACATCCCATAAATAATAGTAACACCCCATAATAATAGTAACATCCCATAATAATAGTAACATCTCATAAATAATAGTAACACCTCATAATAATAGTAACACCCCATAAATAATAGTAATACCTCATAAATAATAGTAACATCCCATAAATAATAGTAACATCCCATAAATAATAGTAACACCCCATAAATAATAGTAACACCCCATAATAATAGTAACACCCCATAAATAATAGTAACACCCCATAATAATAGTAACACCCCATAAATAATAGTAACATCCCATAAATAATAGTAACACCTCATAAATAATAGTAACACCTCATAAATAATAGTAACATCCCATAAATAATAGTAACATCCCATAAATAATAGTGACATCCCATAAATAATAGTAACACCTCATAAATAATAGTAACACCCCATAAATAATAGTAACATCCCATAATAATAGTAACATCCCATAATAATAGTAACACCCCATAAATAATAGTAACACCCCATAATAATAGTAACATCCCATAAATAATAGTAACACCTCATAAATAATAGTAACACCCCATAAATAATAGTAACATCCCATAAATAATAGTAACATCTCATAAATAATAGTAACATCCCATAAATAACAGTAACATCCCATAAATAATAGTAACATCCCATAAATAATAGTAACATCCCATAAATAATAGTAACATCTCATAAATAATAGTAATACCCCATAATAATAGTAACACCCCATAAATAATAGTAACACCCCATAAATAATAGTAACAACCCATAAATAATAGTAACACCCCATAATAATAGTAACACCCCATAAATAATAGTAACACCCCATAAATAATAGTAACACCCCATAATAATAGTAACACCTCATAAAAAATAGTAACACCCCATAAATAATAGTAACACCTCATAAATAATAGTAACACCTCATAAATAATAGTAACACCTCATAAAAAATAGTAACACCCCATAAATAATAGTAACACCTCATAAATAATAGTAACACCTCATAAATAATAGTAACATCCCATAAATAATAGTAACATCCCATAAATAATAGTGACATCCCATAAATAATAGTAACACCTCATAAATAATAGTAACACCCCATAAATAATAGTAACATCCCATAAATAATAGTAACACCCCATAATAATAGTAACATCCCATAATAATAGTAACACCCCATAAATAATAGTAACATCCCATAATAATAGTAACATCCCATAATAATAGTAACACCCCATAAATAATAGTAACACCCCATAATAATAGTAACATCCCATAAATAATAGTAACACCTCATAAATAATAGTAACACCCCATAATAATAGTAACACCCCATAAATAATAGTAACACCCCATAAATAATAGTAACACCCCATAATAATAGCAACACCCCATAAATAATAGTAACATCCCATAATAATAGCAACACCCCATAAATAATAGTAACACCCCATAAATAATAGTAACATCCCATAAATAATAGTAACATCACATAATAATAGCAACACCCCATAAATAATAGTAACACCCCATAATAATAGTAACACCCCATAAATAATAGTAACATCCCATAAATAATAGTAACACCCCATAAATAATAGTAACATCCCATAAATAATAGTAACACCCCATAATAATAGTAACATCCCATAAATAATAGTAACACCCCATAAATAATAGTAACATCCCATAAATAATAGTAACATCCCATAAATAATAGTAACACCTCATAAAAAATAGTAACACCCCATAAATAATAGTAACACCCATAATAATAGTAACACCTCATAAATAATAGTAACATCCCATAAATAATAGTAACATCCCATAAATAATAGTAACATCCCATAAATAATAGTGACATCCCATAAATAATAGTAACACCTCATAAATAATAGTAACACCCCATAAATAATAGTAACATCCCATAATAATAGTAACATCCCATAATAATAGTAACACCCCATAAATAATAGTAACACCCCATAATAATAGTAACATCCCATAAATAATAGTAACACCTCATAAATAATAGTAACATCCCATAAATAATAGTAACACCCCATAATAATAGTAACATCCCATAAATAATAGTAACACCCCATAAATAATAGTAACATCCCATAAATAATAGTAACATCCCATAAATAATAGTAACACCTCATAAATAATAGTAACACCCCATAAATAATAGTAACACCCCATAAATAATAGTAACACCCCATAATAATAGTAACATCCCATAAATAATAGTAACACCTCATAAATAATAGTAACACCCCATAATAATAGTGACACCCCATAAATAATAGTAACATCCCATAAATAATAGTAACATCCCATAAATAATAGTAACACCTCATAAATAATAGTAACACCCCATAAATAATAGTAACACCCCATAAATAATAGTAACACCTCATAAATAATAGTAACACCCCATAATAATAGTAACACCCCATAAATAATAGTAACACCCCATAATAATAGTAACATCCCATAAATAATAGTAACACCTCATAAATAATAGTAACACCCCATAATAATAGTAACACCCCATAAATAATAGTAACACCCCATAAATAATAGTAACACCTCATAAATAATAGTAACACCCCATAAATAATAGTAACACCTCATAAATAATAGTAACACCCCATAAAAAATAGTAACACCTCATAAATAATAGTAACACCCCATAAATAATAGTAACACCTCATAAATAATAGTAACACCCCATAAATAATAGTAACACCTCATAAATAATAGTGACATCCCATAAATAATAGTGACACCTCATAAATAATAGTAACATCCCATAAATAATAGTAACACCCCATAAATAATAGTAACACCTCATAAATAATAGTAACACCCCATAAATAATAGTAACATCCCATATATAATAGTAACATCCCATAATAATAGTAACACCCCATAAATAATAGTAACACCCCATAAATAATAGTAACACCCCATAATAATAGCAACACCCCATAAATAATAGTAACATCCCATAAATAATAGTAACACCCCATAAATAATCGCAACACCCCATAATAATAGTAACACCCCATAAATAATAGTAACACCCCATAATAATAGTAACACCCCATAAATAATAGTAACACCCCATAATAATAGTAACACCCCATAAATAATAGTAACATCCCATAAATAATAGTAACATCCCATAAATAATATTAACACCTCATAAATAATAGTAACATCCCATAAATAATAGTAACACCCCATAAATAATAGTAACACCTCATAAATAATAGTAACACCCCATAAATAATACTAACATCCCATAAATAATAGTAACATCCCATAAATAATAGTAACACCCCATAAATAATAGTAACACCCCATAATAATAGTAACACCCCATAAATAATAGTAACACCCCATAAATAATAGTAACACCTCATAATAATAGTAACACCACATAAATAATAGTAACATCCCATAAATAATAGTAACACCTCATAAATAATAGTGACACCCCATAAATAATAGTAACATCCCATAAATAATAGTAACATCCCATAAATAATAGTAACACCCATAAATAATAGTAACGCCCCATAAATAATAGTAACACCTCATAAATAATAGTAACATCCCATAAATAATAGTAACATCCCATAAATAATAGTAACACCCCATAAATAATAGTAACACCCCATAATAATAGTAACATCCCATAAATAATAGTAACACCCCATAAATAATAGTAACACCCCATAAATAATAGTAACATCCCATAAATAATAGTAACACCCCATAAATAATAGTAACACCCCATAATAATAGTAACACCCCATAAATAATAGTAACACCCCATAAATAATAGTAACACCCCATAAATAATAGTGACATCCCATAAATAATAGTAACATCACATAATAATAGCAACACCCCATAAATAATAGTAACACCCCATAATAATAGTAACACCCCATAAATAATAGTAACATCCCATAAATAATAGTAACACCCCATAAATAATAGTAACATCCCATAAATAATAGTAACACCCCATAATAATAGTAACATCCCATAAATAATAGTAACACCCCATAAATAATAGTAACATCCCATAAATAATAGTAACATCCCATAAATAATAGTAACACCTCATAAATAATAGTAACACCCCATAAATAATAGTAACACCCCATAAATAATAGTAACACCCCATAATAATAGTAACATCCCATAAATAATAGTAACACCTCATAAATAATAGTAACACCCCATAATAATAGTGACACCCCATAAATAATAGTAACATCCCATAAATAATAGTAACATCCCATAAATAATAGTAACACCTCATAAATAATAGTAACACCCCATAAATAATAGTAACACCCCATAAATAATAGTAACACCTCATAAATAATAGTAACACCCCATAATAATAGTAACACCCCATAAATAATAGTAACACCCCATAATAATAGTAACATCCCATAAATAATAGTAACACCTCATAAATAATAGTAACACCCCATAATAATAGTAACACCCCATAAATAATAGTAACACCCCATAAATAATAGTAACACCTCATAAATAATAGTAACACCCCATAAATAATAGTAACACCTCATAAATAATAGTAACACCCCATAAAAAATAGTAACACCTCATAAATAATAGTAACACCCCATAAATAATAGTAACACCTCATAAATAATAGTAACACCCCATAAATAATAGTAACACCTCATAAATAATAGTGACATCCCATAAATAATAGTGACACCTCATAAATAATAGTAACATCCCATAAATAATAGTAACACCCCATAAATAATAGTAACACCTCATAAATAATAGTAACACCCCATAAATAATAGTAACATCCCATATATAATAGTAACATCCCATAATAATAGTAACACCCCATAAATAATAGTAACACCCCATAAATAATAGTAACACCCCATAATAATAGCAACACCCCATAAATAATAGTAACATCCCATAAATAATAGTAACACCCCATAAATAATCGCAACACCCCATAATAATAGTAACACCCCATAAATAATAGTAACACCCCATAATAATAGTAACACCCCATAAATAATAGTAACACCCCATAATAATAGTAACACCCCATAAATAATAGTAACATCCCATAAATAATAGTAACATCCCATAAATAATAGTAACACCTCATAAATAATAGTAACATCCCATAAATAATAGTAACACCCCATAAATAATAGTAACACCTCATAAATAATAGTAACACCCCATAAATAATACTAACATCCCATAAATAATAGTAACATCCCATAAATAATAGTAACACCCCATAAATAATAGTAACACCCCATAATAATAGTAACACCCCATAAATAATAGTAACACCCCATAAATAATAGTAACACCTCATAATAATAGTAACACCACATAAATAATAGTAACATCCCATAAATAATAGTAACACCTCATAAATAATAGTGACACCCCATAAATAATAGTAACATCCCATAAATAATAGTAACATCCCATAAATAATAGTAACACCCATAAATAATAGTAACGCCCCATAAATAATAGTAACACCTCATAAATAATAGTAACATCCCATAAATAATAGTAACATCCCATAAATAATAGTAACACCCCATAAATAATAGTAACACCCCATAATAATAGTAACATCCCATAAATAATAGTAACACCCCATAAATAATAGTAACACCCCATAAATAATAGTAACATCCCATAAATAATAGTAACACCCCATAAATAATAGTAACACCCCATAATAATAGTAACACCCCATAAATAATAGTAACACCCCATAAATAATAGTAACACCCCATAAATAATAGTGACATCCCATAAATAATAGTAACACCCCATAAATAATAGTAACACCCATAAATAATAGTAACACCTCATAAATAATAGTAACATCCCATAAATAATAGTAACATCCCATAAATAATAGTAACTCCTCATAAATAATAGTAACACCCCATAAATAATAGTAACACCCCATAATAATAGTAACACCTCATAAATAATAGTAACACCCCATAAATAATAGTAACACCCCATAAATAATAGTAAGATCCCATAAATAATAGTAACACCCCATAAATAATAGTAACATCCCATAATAATAGTAACATCCCATAAATAATAGTAACACCTCATAAATAATAGTAACACCTCATAAATAATAGTAACACCCCATAAATAATAGTAACACCCCATAAATAATAGTAACATCCCATAAATAATAGTAACACCTCATAAATAATGGTAACACCCCATAAATAATAGTAACACCCCATAAATAATAGTGACATCCCATAAATAATAGTGACACCTCATAAATAATAGTAACACCCCATAAATAATAGTAACACCCCATAATAATAGTAACACCTCATAAATAATAGTGACACCCCATAAATAATAGTAACACCCCATAATAATAGTAACACCCCATAAATAATAGTAACATCCCATAAATAATAGTAACATCCCATAAATAATAGTAACACCTCATAAATAATAGTGACACCCCATAAATAATAGTAACATCCCATAAATAATAGTAACATCCCATAAATAATAGTAACACCCCATAAATAATAGTAACATACCATAAATAATAGTAACATCCCATAAATAATAGTAACACCCCATAAATAATAGTAACACCCCATAAATAATAGTAACATCCCATAAATAATAGTAACACCCCATAAATAATAGTAACACCCCATAAATAATAGTAACATCCCATAAATAATAGTAACACCCCATAAATAATAGTAACACCCCATAAATAATAGTAACACCCATAAATAATAGTAACGCCCCATAAATAATAGTAACACCTCATAAATAATAGTAACATCCCATAAATAATAGTAACATCCCATAAATAATAGTAACACCCCATAAATAATAGTAACACCCCATAATAATAGTAACATCCCATAAATAATAGTAACACCCCATAAATAATAGTAACATCCCATAAATAATAGTGACACCTCATAAATAATAGTAACATCCCATAAATAATAGTAACACCCCATAAATAATAGTAACACCCCATAATAATAGTAACACCCCATAAATAATAGTAACACCCCATAAATAATAGTGACATCCCATAAATAATAGTAACACCCCATAAATAATAGTAACACCCATAAATAATAGTAACACCTCATAAATAATAGTAACATCCCATAAATAATAGTAACATCCCATAAATAATAGTAACTCCTCATAAATAATAGTAACACCCCATAAATAATAGTAACACCCCATAATAATAGTAACACCTCATAAATAATAGTAACACCCCATAAATAATAGTAACACCCCATAAATAATAGTAAGATCCCATAAATAATAGTAACACCCCATAAATAATAGTAACATCCCATAATAATAGTAACATCCCATAAATAATAGTAACACCTCATAAATAATAGTAACACCTCATAAATAATAGTAACACCCCATAAATAATAGTAACACCCCATAAATAATAGTAACATCCCATAAATAATAGTAACACCTCATAAATAATAGTAACACCTCATAAATAATAGTAACACCCCATAAATAATAGTGACACCCCATAAATAATAGTAACATCCCATAAATAATAGTAACACCTCATAAATAATAGTAACACCCCATAAATAATAGTGACATCCCATAAATAATAGTGACACCTCATAAATAATAGTAACACCCCATAAATAATAGTAACACCCCATAATAATAGTAACACCTCATAAATAATAGTGACACCCCATAATAATAGTAACATCCCATAAATAATAGTAACACCTCATAAATAATAGTAACACCTCATAATAATAGTAACACCCCATAAATAATAGTAACACCCCATAATAATAGTAACACCTCATAAATAATAGTGACACCCCATAAATAATAGTAACACCCCATAATAATAGTAACACCTCATAAATAATAGTAACATCCCATAAATAATAGTAACATCCCATAAATAATAGTAACATCTTATACATAATAGTAACACCTCATAATAATAGTAACACCCCATAAATAATAGTAACACCTCATAATAATAGTAACACCCCATAAATAATAGTAACATCCCATAAATAATAGTAACATCCCATAAATAATAGTAACACCTCATAAATAATAGTAACATCCCATAAATAATAGTAACATCCCATAAATAATAGTAACACCTCATAAATAATAGTAACATCCCATAAATAATAGTAACACCCCATAAATAATAGTAACACCTCATAAATAATAGTAACATCCCATAAATAATAGTAACATCCCATAAATAATAGTAACATCCCATAAATAATAGTAACACCTCATAAATAATAGTAACATCCCATAAATAATAGTAACATCCCATAAATAATAGTAACACCCCATAAATAATAGTAACATCCCATAAATAATAGTAACATCCCATAAATAATAGTAACACCTCATAAATAATAGTAACATCCCATAAATAATAGTAACACCTCATAAATAATAGTAACATCCCATAAATAATAGTAACATCCCATAAATAATAGTAACACCTCATAAATAATAGTAACATCCCATAAATAATAGTAACACCCCATAATAATAGTAACATCCCATAAATAATAGTAACACCCCATAAATAATAGTAACATCCCATAAATAATAGTAACATCCCATAAATAATAGTAACACCTCATAAATAATAGTAACACCCCATAAATAATAGTAACACCCCATAAATAATAGTAACACCCCATAATAATAGTAACATCCCATAAATAATAGTAACACCTCATAAATAATAGTAACACCCCATAATAATAGTGACACCCCATAAATAATAGTAACATCCCATAAATAATAGTAACATCCCATAAATAATAGTAACACCTCATAAATAATAGTAACACCCCATAAATAATAGTAACACCCCATAAATAATAGTAACACCTCATAAATAATAGTAACACCCCATAATAATAGTAACACCCCATAAATAATAGTAACACCCCATAATAATAGTAACATCCCATAAATAATAGTAACACCTCATAAATAATAGTAACACCCCATAATAATAGTAACACCCCATAAATAATAGTAACACCCCATAAATAATAGTAACACCTCATAAATAATAGTAACACCCCATAAATAATAGTAACACCTCATAAATAATAGTAACACCCCATAAAAAATAGTAACACCTCATAAATAATAGTAACACCCCATAAATAATAGTAACACCTCATAAATAATAGTAACACCCCATAAATAATAGTAACACCTCATAAATAATAGTGACATCCCATAAATAATAGTGACACCTCATAAATAATAGTAACATCCCATAAATAATAGTAACACCCCATAAATAATAGTAACACCTCATAAATAATAGTAACACCCCATAAATAATAGTAACATCCCATATATAATAGTAACATCCCATAATAATAGTAACACCCCATAAATAATAGTAACACCCCATAAATAATAGTAACACCCCATAATAATAGCAACACCCCATAAATAATAGTAACATCCCATAAATAATAGTAACACCCCATAAATAATCGCAACACCCCATAATAATAGTAACACCCCATAAATAATAGTAACACCCCATAATAATAGTAACACCCCATAAATAATAGTAACACCCCATAATAATAGTAACACCCCATAAATAATAGTAACATCCCATAAATAATAGTAACATCCCATAAATAATAGTAACACCTCATAAATAATAGTAACATCCCATAAATAATAGTAACACCCCATAAATAATAGTAACACCTCATAAATAATAGTAACACCCCATAAATAATACTAACATCCCATAAATAATAGTAACATCCCATAAATAATAGTAACACCCCATAAATAATAGTAACACCCCATAATAATAGTAACACCCCATAAATAATAGTAACACCCCATAAATAATAGTAACACCTCATAATAATAGTAACACCACATAAATAATAGTAACATCCCATAAATAATAGTAACACCTCATAAATAATAGTGACACCCCATAAATAATAGTAACATCCCATAAATAATAGTAACATCCCATAAATAATAGTAACACCCATAAATAATAGTAACGCCCCATAAATAATAGTAACACCTCATAAATAATAGTAACATCCCATAAATAATAGTAACATCCCATAAATAATAGTAACACCCCATAAATAATAGTAACACCCCATAATAATAGTAACATCCCATAAATAATAGTAACACCCCATAAATAATAGTAACACCCCATAAATAATAGTAACATCCCATAAATAATAGTAACACCCCATAAATAATAGTAACACCCCATAATAATAGTAACACCCCATAAATAATAGTAACACCCCATAAATAATAGTAACACCCCATAAATAATAGTGACATCCCATAAATAATAGTAACACCCCATAAATAATAGTAACACCCATAAATAATAGTAACACCTCATAAATAATAGTAACATCCCATAAATAATAGTAACATCCCATAAATAATAGTAACTCCTCATAAATAATAGTAACACCCCATAAATAATAGTAACACCCCATAATAATAGTAACACCTCATAAATAATAGTAACACCCCATAAATAATAGTAACACCCCATAAATAATAGTAAGATCCCATAAATAATAGTAACACCCCATAAATAATAGTAACATCCCATAATAATAGTAACATCCCATAAATAATAGTAACACCTCATAAATAATAGTAACACCTCATAAATAATAGTAACACCCCATAAATAATAGTAACACCCCATAAATAATAGTAACATCCCATAAATAATAGTAACACCTCATAAATAATGGTAACACCCCATAAATAATAGTAACACCCCATAAATAATAGTGACATCCCATAAATAATAGTGACACCTCATAAATAATAGTAACACCCCATAAATAATAGTAACACCCCATAATAATAGTAACACCTCATAAATAATAGTGACACCCCATAAATAATAGTAACACCCCATAATAATAGTAACACCCCATAAATAATAGTAACATCCCATAAATAATAGTAACATCCCATAAATAATAGTAACACCTCATAAATAATAGTGACACCCCATAAATAATAGTAACATCCCATAAATAATAGTAACATCCCATAAATAATAGTAACACCCCATAAATAATAGTAACATACCATAAATAATAGTAACATCCCATAAATAATAGTAACACCCCATAAATAATAGTAACACCCCATAAATAATAGTAACATCCCATAAATAATAGTAACACCCCATAAATAATAGTAACACCCCATAAATAATAGTAACATCCCATAAATAATAGTAACACCCCATAAATAATAGTAACACCCCATAAATAATAGTAACACCCATAAATAATAGTAACGCCCCATAAATAATAGTAACACCTCATAAATAATAGTAACATCCCATAAATAATAGTAACATCCCATAAATAATAGTAACACCCCATAAATAATAGTAACACCCCATAATAATAGTAACATCCCATAAATAATAGTAACACCCCATAAATAATAGTAACATCCCATAAATAATAGTGACACCTCATAAATAATAGTAACATCCCATAAATAATAGTAACACCCCATAAATAATAGTAACACCCCATAATAATAGTAACACCCCATAAATAATAGTAACACCCCATAAATAATAGTAACACCCCATAAATAATAGTGACATCCCATAAATAATAGTAACACCCCATAAATAATAGTAACACCCATAAATAATAGTAACACCTCATAAATAATAGTAACATCCCATAAATAATAGTAACACCCCATAATAATAGTAACACCCCATAAATAATAGTAACACCCCATAAATAATAGTAACATCCCATAAATAATAGTAACACCTCATAAATAATAGTAACACCCCATAAATAATAGTAACACCCCATAAATAATAGTAACACCCCATAATAATAGTAACATCCCATAAATAATAGTAACACCTCATAAATAATAGTAACACCCCATAATAATAGTGACACCCCATAAATAATAGTAACATCCCATAAATAATAGTAACATCCCATAAATAATAGTAACACCTCATAAATAATAGTAACACCCCATAAATAATAGTAACACCCCATAAATAATAGTAACACCTCATAAATAATAGTAACACCCCATAATAATAGTAACACCCCATAAATAATAGTAACACCCCATAATAATAGTAACATCCCATAAATAATAGTAACACCTCATAAATAATAGTAACACCCCATAATAATAGTAACACCCCATAAATAATAGTAACACCCCATAAATAATAGTAACACCTCATAAATAATAGTAACACCCCATAAATAATAGTAACACCTCATAAATAATAGTAACACCCCATAAAAAATAGTAACACCTCATAAATAATAGTAACACCCCATAAATAATAGTAACACCTCATAAATAATAGTAACACCCCATAAATAATAGTAACACCTCATAAATAATAGTGACATCCCATAAATAATAGTGACACCTCATAAATAATAGTAACATCCCATAAATAATAGTAACACCCCATAAATAATAGTAACACCTCATAAATAATAGTAACACCCCATAAATAATAGTAACATCCCATATATAATAGTAACATCCCATAATAATAGTAACACCCCATAAATAATAGTAACACCCCATAAATAATAGTAACACCCCATAATAATAGCAACACCCCATAAATAATAGTAACATCCCATAAATAATAGTAACACCCCATAAATAATCGCAACACCCCATAATAATAGTAACACCCCATAAATAATAGTAACACCCCATAATAATAGTAACACCCCATAAATAATAGTAACACCCCATAATAATAGTAACACCCCATAAATAATAGTAACATCCCATAAATAATAGTAACATCCCATAAATAATAGTAACACCTCATAAATAATAGTAACATCCCATAAATAATAGTAACACCCCATAAATAATAGTAACACCTCATAAATAATAGTAACACCCCATAAATAATACTAACATCCCATAAATAATAGTAACATCCCATAAATAATAGTAACACCCCATAAATAATAGTAACACCCCATAATAATAGTAACACCCCATAAATAATAGTAACACCCCATAAATAATAGTAACACCTCATAATAATAGTAACACCACATAAATAATAGTAACATCCCATAAATAATAGTAACACCTCATAAATAATAGTGACACCCCATAAATAATAGTAACATCCCATAAATAATAGTAACATCCCATAAATAATAGTAACACCCATAAATAATAGTAACGCCCCATAAATAATAGTAACACCTCATAAATAATAGTAACATCCCATAAATAATAGTAACATCCCATAAATAATAGTAACACCCCATAAATAATAGTAACACCCCATAATAATAGTAACATCCCATAAATAATAGTAACACCCCATAAATAATAGTAACACCCCATAAATAATAGTAACATCCCATAAATAATAGTAACACCCCATAAATAATAGTAACACCCCATAATAATAGTAACACCCCATAAATAATAGTAACACCCCATAAATAATAGTAACACCCCATAAATAATAGTGACATCCCATAAATAATAGTAACACCCCATAAATAATAGTAACACCCATAAATAATAGTAACACCTCATAAATAATAGTAACATCCCATAAATAATAGTAACATCCCATAAATAATAGTAACTCCTCATAAATAATAGTAACACCCCATAAATAATAGTAACACCCCATAATAATAGTAACACCTCATAAATAATAGTAACACCCCATAAATAATAGTAACACCCCATAAATAATAGTAAGATCCCATAAATAATAGTAACACCCCATAAATAATAGTAACATCCCATAATAATAGTAACATCCCATAAATAATAGTAACACCTCATAAATAATAGTAACACCTCATAAATAATAGTAACACCCCATAAATAATAGTAACACCCCATAAATAATAGTAACATCCCATAAATAATAGTAACACCTCATAAATAATGGTAACACCCCATAAATAATAGTAACACCCCATAAATAATAGTGACATCCCATAAATAATAGTGACACCTCATAAATAATAGTAACACCCCATAAATAATAGTAACACCCCATAATAATAGTAACACCTCATAAATAATAGTGACACCCCATAAATAATAGTAACACCCCATAATAATAGTAACACCCCATAAATAATAGTAACATCCCATAAATAATAGTAACATCCCATAAATAATAGTAACACCTCATAAATAATAGTGACACCCCATAAATAATAGTAACATCCCATAAATAATAGTAACATCCCATAAATAATAGTAACACCCCATAAATAATAGTAACATACCATAAATAATAGTAACATCCCATAAATAATAGTAACACCCCATAAATAATAGTAACACCCCATAAATAATAGTAACATCCCATAAATAATAGTAACACCCCATAAATAATAGTAACACCCCATAAATAATAGTAACATCCCATAAATAATAGTAACACCCCATAAATAATAGTAACACCCCATAAATAATAGTAACACCCATAAATAATAGTAACGCCCCATAAATAATAGTAACACCTCATAAATAATAGTAACATCCCATAAATAATAGTAACATCCCATAAATAATAGTAACACCCCATAAATAATAGTAACACCCCATAATAATAGTAACATCCCATAAATAATAGTAACACCCCATAAATAATAGTAACATCCCATAAATAATAGTGACACCTCATAAATAATAGTAACATCCCATAAATAATAGTAACACCCCATAAATAATAGTAACACCCCATAATAATAGTAACACCCCATAAATAATAGTAACACCCCATAAATAATAGTAACACCCCATAAATAATAGTGACATCCCATAAATAATAGTAACACCCCATAAATAATAGTAACACCCATAAATAATAGTAACACCTCATAAATAATAGTAACATCCCATAAATAATAGTAACATCCCATAAATAATAGTAACTCCTCATAAATAATAGTAACACCCCATAAATAATAGTAACACCCCATAATAATAGTAACACCTCATAAATAATAGTAACACCCCATAAATAATAGTAACACCCCATAAATAATAGTAAGATCCCATAAATAATAGTAACACCCCATAAATAATAGTAACATCCCATAATAATAGTAACACCCCATAAATAATAGTAACATCCCATAAATAATAGTAACACCTCATAAATAATAGTAACATCCCATAAATAATAGTAACATCCCATAAATAATAGTAACACCCCATAAATAATAGTAACATCCCATAAATAATAGTAACATCCCATAAATAATAGTAACACCTCATAAATAATAGTAACATCCCATAAATAATAGTAACACCTCATAAATAATAGTAACATCCCATAAATAATAGTAACATCCCATAAATAATAGTAACACCTCATAAATAATAGTAACATCCCATAAATAATAGTAACACCTCATAAATAATAGTAACATCCCATAAATAATAGTAACGCCCCATAAATAATAGTAACACCCCATAAATAATAGTAACATCCCATAAATAATAGTAACATCCCATAAATAATAGTAACACCCCATAAATAATAGTAACACCCCATAATAATAGTAACACCTCATAAATAATAGTAACATCCCATAAATAATAGTAACACCCCATAAATAATAGTAACACCCCATAAATAATAGTAACATCCCATAAATAATAGTGACACCCCATAAATAATAGTAACATCCCATAAATAATAGTAACACCTCATAAATAATAGTAACATCCCATAAATAATAGTAACACCCATAAATAATAGTAACACCCCATAAATAATAGTAACATCCCATAAATAATAGTAACATCCCATAAATACTAGTAACACCCATAAATGATAGTAACACCCCATAAATGATAGTAACACCTCATAAATAATAGTGACACCCCATAAATACTAGTAACACCCCATAAATACTAGTAACACCCCATAAATAATAGTAACACCCCATAAATAATAGTAACATCCCATAAATAATAGTAACATCCCATAATAATAGTAACACCTCATAAATAATAGTAACATCCCATAATAATAGTAACACCCCATAATAATAGTAACATCCCATAAATAATAGTAACATCCCATAAATACTAGTAACACCCCATAAATAATAGTGACACCCCATAAATGATAGTAACATCCCATAATAATAGTAACACCCCATAAATAATAGTAACATCCCATAAATAATAGTAACACCCCATAAACAATAGTAACATCCCATAAATAATAGTAACATCCCATAAATACTAGTAACACCCCATAAATAATAGTGACATCCCATAAATAATAGTAACATCCCATAAATACTAGTAACACCCCATAAATAATAGTGACACCCCATAAATAATAGTAACATCCCATAAATAATAGTAACACCCCATAAATAATAGTAACACCTCATAAATAACAGTAACATCCCATAATAATAGTAACATCCCATAAATAATAGTAACATCCCATAAATAATAGTAACACCTCATAAATAATAGTAACACCCCATAAATAATAGTAACACCTCATAATAATAGTAACACCCCATAAATAATAGTAACACCTCATAAATAATAGTAACACCTCATAAATAATAGTAACATCCCATAAATAATAGTAACACCTCATAAATAATAGTAACACCTCATAAATAATAGTAACACCTCATAAATAATAGTAACATCCCATAAATAATAGTAACACCTCATAAATAATAGTAACACCTCATAAATAATAGTAACACCCCATAAATAATAGTAACACCCCATAAAAAAAAGTAACATCCCATAAATAATAGTAACACCTCATAAATAATGGTAACACCCCATAAATAATAGTAACACCCCATAAATAATAGTAACACCCATAAATAATAGTAACATCCCATAAATAATAGTAACACCTCATAAATAATAGTAACACCTCATAAATAATGGTAACACCCCATAAATAATAGTAACACCTCATAAATAATGGTAACACCCCATAAATAATAGTAACACCCCATAAATAATAGTAACACCCATAAATAATAGTAACACCCCATAAATAATAGTAACACCTCATAAATAATGGTAACACCCCATAAATAATAGTAACACCCCATAAATAATAGTAACACCCATAAATAATAGTAACATCCCATAAATAATATTAACACCCCATAAATAATAGTAACACCCATAAATAATAGTAACATCCCATAAATAATAGTAACACCTCATAAATAATAGTAACATCCCATAAATAATAGTAACACCTCATAAATAATAGTAACATCCCATAAATAATAGTAACATCCCATAAATAATAGTAACACCTCATAAATAATAGTAACATCCCATAAATAATAGTAACACCTCATAAATAATAGTAACATCCCATAAATAATAGTAACGCCCCATAAATAATAGTAACACCCCATAAATAATAGTAACATCCCATAAATAATAGTAACATCCCATAAATAATAGTAACACCCCATAAATAATAGTAACACCCCATAATAATAGTAACACCTCATAAATAATAGTAACATCCCATAAATAATAGTAACACCCCATAAATAATAGTAACACCCCATAAATAATAGTAACATCCCATAAATAATAGTGACACCCCATAAATAATAGTAACATCCCATAAATAATAGTAACACCTCATAAATAATAGTAACATCCCATAAATAATAGTAACACCCATAAATAATAGTAACACCCCATAAATAATAGTAACATCCCATAAATAATAGTAACATCCCATAAATACTAGTAACACCCATAAATGATAGTAACACCCCATAAATGATAGTAACACCTCATAAATAATAGTGACACCCCATAAATACTAGTAACACCCCATAAATACTAGTAACACCCCATAAATAATAGTAACACCCCATAAATAATAGTAACATCCCATAAATAATAGTAACATCCCATAATAATAGTAACACCTCATAAATAATAGTAACATCCCATAATAATAGTAACACCCCATAATAATAGTAACATCCCATAAATAATAGTAACATCCCATAAATACTAGTAACACCCCATAAATAATAGTGACACCCCATAAATGATAGTAACATCCCATAATAATAGTAACACCCCATAAATAATAGTAACATCCCATAAATAATAGTAACACCCCATAAATAATAGTAACATCCCATAAATAATAGTAACATCCCATAAATACTAGTAACACCCCATAAATAATAGTGACATCCCATAAATAATAGTAACATCCCATAAATACTAGTAACACCCCATAAATAATAGTGACACCCCATAAATAATAGTAACATCCCATAAATAATAGTAACACCCCATAAATAATAGTAACACCTCATAAATAACAGTAACATCCCATAATAATAGTAACATCCCATAAATAATAGTAACATCCCATAAATAATAGTAACACCTCATAAATAATAGTAACATCCCATAAATAATAGTAACACCCCATAAATAATAGTAACACCCCATAAATAATAGTAACACCTCATAATAATAGTTACATCCCATAAATAATAGTAACACCTCATAAATAATAGTAACACCTCATAAATAATAGTTACATCCCATAAATAATAGTAACACCTCATAAATAATAGTGACACCCCATAAATAATAGTAACACCCCATAAATAATAGTAACACCTCATAATAATAGTAACACCCCATAAATAATAGTAACACCTCATAATAATAGTAACACCCCATAAATAATAGTAACACCCCATAAATAATAGTAACACCTCATAATAATAGTAACACCCCATAAATAATAGTAACACCTCATAAATAATAGTAACACCTCATAAATAATAGTAACATCCCATAAATAATAGTAACACCTCATAAATAATAGTAACACCTCATAAATAATAGTAACACCTCATAAATAATAGTAACACCCCATAAATAATAGTAACACCTCATAATAATAGTAACACCCCATAAATAATAGTAACACCTCATAAATAATAGTAACACCTCATAATAATAGTAACACCCCATAAATAATAGTAACACCTCATAAATAATAGTAACACCTCATAAATAATAGTAACATCCCATAAATAATAGTAACACCTCATAAATAATAGTAACACCTCATAAATAATAGTAACACCCCATAAATAATAGTAACACCCCATAAAAAAAAGTAACATCCCATAAATAATAGTAACACCTCATAAATAATGGTAACACCCCATAAATAATAGTAACACCCCATAAATAATAGTAACACCCATAAATAATAGTAACATCCCATAAATAATAGTAACACCTCATAAATAATAGTAACACCTCATAAATAATGGTAACACCCCATAAATAATAGTAACACCTCATAAATAATGGTAACACCCCATAAATAATAGTAACACCCCATAAATAATAGTAACACCCATAAATAATAGTAACACCCCATAAATAATAGTAACACCTCATAAATAATGGTAACACCCCATAAATAATAGTAACACCCCATAAATAATAGTAACACCCATAAATAATAGTAACATCCCATAAATAATATTAACACCCCATAAATAATAGTAACACCCATAAATAATAGTAACATCCCATAAATAATAGTAACACCTCATAAATAATAGTAACACCTCATAAATAATAGTAACACCCCATAAATAATAGTAACACCCCATAAATAATAGTGACATCCCATAAATAATAGTGACACCTCATAAATAATAGTAACACCCCATAATAATAGTAACACCTCATAAATAATAGTGACACCCCATAATAATAGTAACACCCCATAAATAATAGTAACACCTCATAATAATAGTAACACCCCATAAATAATAGTAACACCCCATAATAATAGTAACACCTCATAAATAATAGTAACACCCCATAAATAATAGTAACACCCCATAAATAATAGTGACACCTCATAAATAATAGTGACACCCCATAAATAATAGTAACACCCCATAATAATAGTAACACCTGATAAATAATAGTGACACCCCATAAATAATAGTAACACCCCATAATAATAGTAACACCTCATAAATAATAGTAACACCTCATAAATAATAGTAACATCCCATAAATAATAGTAACACCCCATAAATAATAGTAACATCCCATAAATAATAGTAACACCCCATAATAATAGTAACATCCCATAATAATAGTAACATCTCATAAATAATAGTAACACCTCATAATAATAGTAACACCCCATAAATAATAGTAATACCTCATAAATAATAGTAACATCCCATAAATAATAGTAACACCCCATAAATAATAGTAACACCCCATAATAATAGTAACACCCCATAAATAATAGTAACATCCCATAAATAATAGTAACACCTCATAAATAATAGTAACACCTCATAAATAATAGTAACATCCCATAAATAATAGTAACATCCCATAAATAATAGTGACATCCCATAAATAATAGTAACACCTCATAAATAATAGTAACACCCCATAAATAATAGTAACATCCCATAATAATAGTAACATCCCATAATAATAGTAACACCCCATAAATAATAGTAACACCCCATAATAATAGTAACATCCCATAAATAATAGTAACACCCCATAAATAATAGTAACATCCCATAAATAATAGTAACATCTCATAAATAATAGTAACATCCCATAAATAACAGTAACATCCCATAAATAATAGTAACATCCCATAAATAATAGTAACATCCCATAAATAATAGTAACATCTCATAAATAATAGTAATACCCCATAATAATAGTAACACCCCATAAATAATAGTAACAACCCATAAATAATAGTAACACCCCATAATAATAGTAACACCCCATAAATAATAGTAACACCCCATAAATAATAGTAACACCCCATAATAATAGTAACACCTCATAAAAAATAGTAACACCCCATAAATAATAGTAACACCTCATAAATAATAGTAACACCTCATAAATAATAGTAACACCTCATAAAAAATAGTAACACCCCATAAATAATAGTAACACCTCATAAATAATAGTAACACCTCATAAATAATAGTAACATCCCATAAATAATAGTAACATCCCATAAATAATAGTGACATCCCATAAATAATAGTAACACCTCATAAATAATAGTAACACCCCATAAATAATAGTAACATCCCATAATAATAGTAACATCCCATAATAATAGTAACACCCCATAAATAATAGTAACACCCCATAATAATAGTAACATCCCATAAATAATAGTAACACCTCATAAATAATAGTAACACCCCATAAATAATAGTAACACCCCATAAATAATAGTAACATCCCATAAATAATAGTAACATCTCATAAATAATAGTAACATCCCATAAATAATAGTAACATCCCATAAATAATAGTAACATCCCATAAATAATAGTAACATCTCATAAATAATAGTAATACCCCATAATAATAGTAACACCCCATAAATAATAGTAACACCCCATAAATAATAGTAACAACCCATAAATAATAGTAACACCCCATAATAATAGTAACACCCCATAAATAATAGTAACACCTCATAAAAAATAGTAACACCCCATAAATAATAGTAACATCCCATAAATAATAGTAACACCTCATAAATAATAGTGACATCCCATAAATAATAGTGACACCTCATAAATAATAGTAACATCCCATAAATAATAGTAACACCCCATAAATAATAGTAACACCTCATAAATAATAGTAACACCCCATAAATAATAGTAACACCCCATAAATAATAGTAACACCCCATAATAATAGTAACACCCCATAAATAATAGTAACACCCCATAAATAATAGTAACACCCCATAATAATAGCAACACCCCATAAATAATAGTAACATCCCATAAATAATAGTAACATCCCATAATAATAGCAACACCCCATAAATAATAGTAACACCCCATAAATAATAGTAACATCCCATAAATAATAGTAACATCACATAATAATAGCAACACCCCATAAATAATAGTAACACCCCATAATAATAGTAACACCCCATAAATAATAGTAACATCCCATAAATAATAGTAACACCCCATAAATAATAGTAACATCCCATAAATAATAGTAACACCCCATAATAATAGTAACATCCCATAAATAATAGTAACACCCCATAAATAATAGTAACATCCCATAAATAATAGTAACATCCCATAAATAATAGTAACACCTCATAAATAATAGTAACACCCCATAAATAATAGTAACACCCCATAAATAATAGTAACACCCCATAATAATAGTAACATCCCATAAATAATAGTAACACCTCATAAATAATAGTAACACCCCATAATAATAGTGACACCCCATAAATAATAGTAACATCCCATAAATAATAGTAACACCTCATAAATAATAGTAACACCCCATAAATAATAGTAACACCCCATAATAATAGTAACACCCCATAAATAATAGTAACATCCCATAAATAATAGTAACACCCCATAATAATAGTAACACCCCATAAATAATAGTAACACCCCATAAATAATCGCAACACCCCATAATAATAGTAACACCCCATAAATAATAGTAACACCCCATAATAATAGTAACACCCCATAAATAATAGTAACACCCCATAATAATAGTAACACCCCATAAATAATAGTAACATCCCATAAATAATAGTAACATCCCATAAATAATAGTAACACCTCATAAATAATAGTAACACCCCATAAATAATAGTAACACCCCATAAATAATAGTAACACCTCATAAATAATAGTAACACCCCATAATAATAGTAACACCCCATAAATAATAGTAACACCCCATAATAATAGTAACATCCCATAAATAATAGTAACACCTCATAAATAATAGTAACACCCCATAATAATAGTAACACCCCATAAATAATAGTAACACCCCATAATAATAGTAACATCCCATAAATAATAGTAACACCCCATAAATAATAGTAACACCCCATAAATAATAGTAACACCTCATAAATAATAGTAACACCCCATAAATAATAGTAACACCTCATAAATAATAGTAACACCCCATAAAAAATAGTAACACCTCATAAATAATAGTAACACCCCATAAATAATAGTAACATCCCATAAATAATAGTAACACCTCATAAATAATAGTGACATCCCATAAATAATAGTGACACCTCATAAATAATAGTAACATCCCATAAATAATAGTAACACCCCATAAATAATAGTAACACCTCATAAATAATAGTAACACCCCATAAATAATAGTAACATCCCATATATAATAGTAACATCCCATAATAATAGTAACACCCCATAAATAATAGTAACACCCCATAAATAATAGTAACACCCCATAATAATAGCAACACCCCATAAATAATAGTAACATCCCATAAATAATAGTAACACCCCATAAATAATCGCAACACCCCATAATAATAGTAACACCCCATAAATAATAGTAACACCCCATAATAATAGTAACACCCCATAAATAATAGTAACACCCCATAATAATAGTAACACCCCATAAATAATAGTAACATCCCATAAATAATATTAACATCCCATAAATAATAGTAACACCTCATAAATAATAGTAACATCCCATAAATAATAGTAACACCCCATAAATAATAGTAACACCTCATAAATAATAGTAACACCCCATAAATAATACTAACATCCCATAAATAATAGTAACATCCCATAAATAATAGTAACACCCCATAAATAATAGTAACACCCCATAATAATAGTAACACCCCATAAATAATAGTAACACCCCATAAATAATAGTAACACCTCATAATAATAGTAACACCACATAAATAATAGTAACATCCCATAAATAATAGTAACACCTCATAAATAATAGTGACACCCCATAAATAATAGTAACATCCCATAATAATAGTAACACCCCATAAATAATAGTAACACCCCATAAATAATAGTAACACCCCATAAATAATAGTGACATCCCATAAATAATAGTAACACCCCATAAATAATAGTAACACCCATAAATAATAGTAACACCTCATAAATAATAGTAACACCCCATAAATAATAGTAACACCCCATAAATAATAGTAACACCTCATAAATAATAGTAACATCCCATAAATAATAGTAACATCCCATAAATAATAGTAACATCCCATAAATAATAGTAACATCCCATAAATAATAGTAACACCTCATAAATAATAGTAACATCCCATAAATAATAGTAACATCCCATAAATAATAGTAACACCCCATAAATAATAGTAACATCCCATAAATAATAGTAACATCCCATAAATAATAGTAACACCTCATAAATAATAGTAACATCCCATAAATAATAGTAACACCTCATAAATAATAGTAACATCCCATAAATAATAGTAACATCCCATAAATAATAGTAACACCTCATAAATAATAGTAACATCCCATAAATAATAGTAACACCTCATAAATAATAGTAACATCCCATAAATAATAGTAACGCCCCATAAATAATAGTAACACCCCATAAATAATAGTAACATCCCATAAATAATAGTAACATCCCATAAATAATAGTAACACCCCATAAATAATAGTAACACCCCATAATAATAGTAACACCTCATAAATAATAGTAACATCCCATAAATAATAGTAACACCCCATAAATAATAGTAACACCCCATAAATAATAGTAACATCCCATAAATAATAGTGACACCCCATAAATAATAGTAACATCCCATAAATAATAGTAACACCTCATAAATAATAGTAACATCCCATAAATAATAGTAACACCCATAAATAATAGTAACACCCCATAAATAATAGTAACATCCCATAAATAATAGTAACATCCCATAAATACTAGTAACACCCATAAATGATAGTAACACCCCATAAATGATAGTAACACCTCATAAATAATAGTGACACCCCATAAATACTAGTAACACCCCATAAATACTAGTAACACCCCATAAATAATAGTAACACCCCATAAATAATAGTAACATCCCATAAATAATAGTAACATCCCATAATAATAGTAACACCTCATAAATAATAGTAACATCCCATAATAATAGTAACACCCCATAATAATAGTAACATCCCATAAATAATAGTAACATCCCATAAATACTAGTAACACCCCATAAATAATAGTGACACCCCATAAATGATAGTAACATCCCATAATAATAGTAACACCCCATAAATAATAGTAACATCCCATAAATAATAGTAACACCCCATAAATAATAGTAACATCCCATAAATAATAGTAACATCCCATAAATACTAGTAACACCCCATAAATAATAGTGACATCCCATAAATAATAGTAACATCCCATAAATACTAGTAACACCCCATAAATAATAGTGACACCCCATAAATAATAGTAACATCCCATAAATAATAGTAACACCCCATAAATAATAGTAACACCTCATAAATAACAGTAACATCCCATAATAATAGTAACATCCCATAAATAATAGTAACATCCCATAAATAATAGTAACACCTCATAAATAATAGTAACACCCCATAAATAATAGTAACACCTCATAATAATAGTAACACCCCATAAATAATAGTAACACCTCATAAATAATAGTAACACCTCATAAATAATAGTAACATCCCATAAATAATAGTAACACCTCATAAATAATAGTAACACCTCATAAATAATAGTAACACCTCATAAATAATAGTAACATCCCATAAATAATAGTAACACCTCATAAATAATAGTAACACCTCATAAATAATAGTAACACCCCATAAATAATAGTAACACCCCATAAAAAAAAGTAACATCCCATAAATAATAGTAACACCTCATAAATAATGGTAACACCCCATAAATAATAGTAACACCCCATAAATAATAGTAACACCCATAAATAATAGTAACATCCCATAAATAATAGTAACACCTCATAAATAATAGTAACACCTCATAAATAATGGTAACACCCCATAAATAATAGTAACACCTCATAAATAATGGTAACACCCCATAAATAATAGTAACACCCCATAAATAATAGTAACACCCATAAATAATAGTAACACCCCATAAATAATAGTAACACCTCATAAATAATGGTAACACCCCATAAATAATAGTAACACCCCATAAATAATAGTAACACCCATAAATAATAGTAACATCCCATAAATAATATTAACACCCCATAAATAATAGTAACACCCATAAATAATAGTAACATCCCATAAATAATAGTAACACCTCATAAATAATAGTAACATCCCATAAATAATAGTAACACCTCATAAATAATAGTAACATCCCATAAATAATAGTAACATCCCATAAATAATAGTAACACCTCATAAATAATAGTAACATCCCATAAATAATAGTAACACCTCATAAATAATAGTAACATCCCATAAATAATAGTAACGCCCCATAAATAATAGTAACACCCCATAAATAATAGTAACATCCCATAAATAATAGTAACATCCCATAAATAATAGTAACACCCCATAAATAATAGTAACACCCCATAATAATAGTAACACCTCATAAATAATAGTAACATCCCATAAATAATAGTAACACCCCATAAATAATAGTAACACCCCATAAATAATAGTAACATCCCATAAATAATAGTGACACCCCATAAATAATAGTAACATCCCATAAATAATAGTAACACCTCATAAATAATAGTAACATCCCATAAATAATAGTAACACCCATAAATAATAGTAACACCCCATAAATAATAGTAACATCCCATAAATAATAGTAACATCCCATAAATACTAGTAACACCCATAAATGATAGTAACACCCCATAAATGATAGTAACACCTCATAAATAATAGTGACACCCCATAAATACTAGTAACACCCCATAAATACTAGTAACACCCCATAAATAATAGTAACACCCCATAAATAATAGTAACATCCCATAAATAATAGTAACATCCCATAATAATAGTAACACCTCATAAATAATAGTAACATCCCATAATAATAGTAACACCCCATAATAATAGTAACATCCCATAAATAATAGTAACATCCCATAAATACTAGTAACACCCCATAAATAATAGTGACACCCCATAAATGATAGTAACATCCCATAATAATAGTAACACCCCATAAATAATAGTAACATCCCATAAATAATAGTAACACCCCATAAATAATAGTAACATCCCATAAATAATAGTAACATCCCATAAATACTAGTAACACCCCATAAATAATAGTGACACCCCATAAATAATAGTAACATCCCATAAATAATAGTAACACCCCATAAATAATAGTAACACCTCATAAATAACAGTAACATCCCATAATAATAGTAACATCCCATAAATAATAGTAACATCCCATAAATAATAGTAACACCTCATAAATAATAGTAACATCCCATAAATAATAGTAACACCCCATAAATAATAGTAACACCCCATAAATAATAGTAACACCTCATAATAATAGTTACATCCCATAAATAATAGTAACACCTCATAAATAATAGTAACACCTCATAAATAATAGTTACATCCCATAAATAATAGTAACACCTCATAAATAATAGTGACACCCCATAAATAATAGTAACACCCCATAAATAATAGTAACACCTCATAATAATAGTAACACCCCATAAATAATAGTAACACCTCATAATAATAGTAACACCCCATAAATAATAGTAACACCCCATAAATAATAGTAACACCTCATAATAATAGTAACACCCCATAAATAATAGTAACACCTCATAAATAATAGTAACACCTCATAAATAATAGTAACATCCCATAAATAATAGTAACACCTCATAAATAATAGTAACACCTCATAAATAATAGTAACACCTCATAAATAATAGTAACACCCCATAAATAATAGTAACACCTCATAATAATAGTAACACCCCATAAATAATAGTAACACCTCATAAATAATAGTAACACCTCATAATAATAGTAACACCCCATAAATAATAGTAACACCTCATAAATAATAGTAACACCTCATAAATAATAGTAACATCCCATAAATAATAGTAACACCTCATAAATAATAGTAACACCTCATAAATAATAGTAACACCCCATAAATAATAGTAACACCCCATAAAAAAAAGTAACATCCCATAAATAATAGTAACACCTCATAAATAATGGTAACACCCCATAAATAATAGTAACACCCCATAAATAATAGTAACACCCATAAATAATAGTAACATCCCATAAATAATAGTAACACCTCATAAATAATAGTAACACCTCATAAATAATGGTAACACCCCATAAATAATAGTAACACCTCATAAATAATGGTAACACCCCATAAATAATAGTAACACCCCATAAATAATAGTAACACCCATAAATAATAGTAACACCCCATAAATAATAGTAACACCTCATAAATAATGGTAACACCCCATAAATAATAGTAACACCCCATAAATAATAGTAACACCCATAAATAATAGTAACATCCCATAAATAATATTAACACCCCATAAATAATAGTAACACCCATAAATAATAGTAACATCCCATAAATAATAGTAACACCTCATAAATAATAGTAACACCTCATAAATAATAGTAACACCCCATAAATAATAGTAACACCCCATAAATAATAGTGACATCCCATAAATAATAGTGACACCTCATAAATAATAGTAACACCCCATAATAATAGTAACACCTCATAAATAATAGTGACACCCCATAATAATAGTAACACCCCATAAATAATAGTAACACCTCATAATAATAGTAACACCCCATAAATAATAGTAACACCCCATAATAATAGTAACACCTCATAAATAATAGTAACACCCCATAAATAATAGTAACACCCCATAAATAATAGTGACACCTCATAAATAATAGTGACACCCCATAAATAATAGTAACACCCCATAATAATAGTAACACCTGATAAATAATAGTGACACCCCATAAATAATAGTAACACCCCATAATAATAGTAACACCTCATAAATAATAGTAACACCTCATAAATAATAGTAACATCCCATAAATAATAGTAACACCCCATAAATAATAGTAACATCCCATAAATAATAGTAACACCCCATAATAATAGTAACATCCCATAATAATAGTAACATCTCATAAATAATAGTAACACCTCATAATAATAGTAACACCCCATAAATAATAGTAATACCTCATAAATAATAGTAACATCCCATAAATAATAGTAACACCCCATAAATAATAGTAACACCCCATAATAATAGTAACACCCCATAAATAATAGTAACACCCCATAATAATAGTAACACCCCATAAATAATAGTAACATCCCATAAATAATAGTAACACCTCATAAATAATAGTAACACCTCATAAATAATAGTAACATCCCATAAATAATAGTAACATCCCATAAATAATAGTGACATCCCATAAATAATAGTAACACCTCATAAATAATAGTAACACCCCATAAATAATAGTAACATCCCATAATAATAGTAACATCCCATAATAATAGTAACACCCCATAAATAATAGTAACACCCCATAATAATAGTAACATCCCATAAATAATAGTAACACCCCATAAATAATAGTAACATCCCATAAATAATAGTAACATCTCATAAATAATAGTAACATCCCATAAATAACAGTAACATCCCATAAATAATAGTAACATCCCATAAATAATAGTAACATCCCATAAATAATAGTAACATCTCATAAATAATAGTAATACCCCATAATAATAGTAACACCCCATAAATAATAGTAACAACCCATAAATAATAGTAACACCCCATAATAATAGTAACACCCCATAAATAATAGTAACACCCCATAAATAATAGTAACACCCCATAATAATAGTAACACCTCATAAAAAATAGTAACACCCCATAAATAATAGTAACACCTCATAAATAATAGTAACACCTCATAAATAATAGTAACACCTCATAAAAAATAGTAACACCCCATAAATAATAGTAACACCTCATAAATAATAGTAACACCTCATAAATAATAGTAACATCCCATAAATAATAGTAACATCCCATAAATAATAGTGACATCCCATAAATAATAGTAACACCTCATAAATAATAGTAACACCCCATAAATAATAGTAACATCCCATAATAATAGTAACATCCCATAATAATAGTAACACCCCATAAATAATAGTAACACCCCATAATAATAGTAACATCCCATAAATAATAGTAACACCTCATAAATAATAGTAACACCCCATAAATAATAGTAACACCCCATAAATAATAGTAACATCCCATAAATAATAGTAACATCTCATAAATAATAGTAACATCCCATAAATAATAGTAACATCCCATAAATAATAGTAACATCCCATAAATAATAGTAACATCTCATAAATAATAGTAATACCCCATAATAATAGTAACACCCCATAAATAATAGTAACACCCCATAAATAATAGTAACAACCCATAAATAATAGTAACACCCCATAATAATAGTAACACCCCATAAATAATAGTAACACCTCATAAAAAATAGTAACACCCCATAAATAATAGTAACATCCCATAAATAATAGTAACACCTCATAAATAATAGTGACATCCCATAAATAATAGTGACACCTCATAAATAATAGTAACATCCCATAAATAATAGTAACACCCCATAAATAATAGTAACACCTCATAAATAATAGTAACACCCCATAAATAATAGTAACACCCCATAAATAATAGTAACACCCCATAATAATAGTAACACCCCATAAATAATAGTAACACCCCATAAATAATAGTAACACCCCATAATAATAGCAACACCCCATAAATAATAGTAACATCCCATAAATAATAGTAACATCCCATAATAATAGCAACACCCCATAAATAATAGTAACACCCCATAAATAATAGTAACATCCCATAAATAATAGTAACATCACATAATAATAGCAACACCCCATAAATAATAGTAACACCCCATAATAATAGTAACACCCCATAAATAATAGTAACATCCCATAAATAATAGTAACACCCCATAAATAATAGTAACATCCCATAAATAATAGTAACACCCCATAATAATAGTAACATCCCATAAATAATAGTAACACCCCATAAATAATAGTAACATCCCATAAATAATAGTAACATCCCATAAATAATAGTAACACCTCATAAATAATAGTAACACCCCATAAATAATAGTAACACCCCATAAATAATAGTAACACCCCATAATAATAGTAACATCCCATAAATAATAGTAACACCTCATAAATAATAGTAACACCCCATAATAATAGTGACACCCCATAAATAATAGTAACATCCCATAAATAATAGTAACACCTCATAAATAATAGTAACACCCCATAAATAATAGTAACACCCCATAATAATAGTAACACCCCATAAATAATAGTAACATCCCATAAATAATAGTAACACCCCATAATAATAGTAACACCCCATAAATAATAGTAACACCCCATAAATAATCGCAACACCCCATAATAATAGTAACACCCCATAAATAATAGTAACACCCCATAATAATAGTAACACCCCATAAATAATAGTAACACCCCATAATAATAGTAACACCCCATAAATAATAGTAACATCCCATAAATAATAGTAACATCCCATAAATAATAGTAACACCTCATAAATAATAGTAACACCCCATAAATAATAGTAACACCCCATAAATAATAGTAACACCTCATAAATAATAGTAACACCCCATAATAATAGTAACACCCCATAAATAATAGTAACACCCCATAATAATAGTAACATCCCATAAATAATAGTAACACCTCATAAATAATAGTAACACCCCATAATAATAGTAACACCCCATAAATAATAGTAACACCCCATAATAATAGTAACATCCCATAAATAATAGTAACACCCCATAAATAATAGTAACACCCCATAAATAATAGTAACACCTCATAAATAATAGTAACACCCCATAAATAATAGTAACACCTCATAAATAATAGTAACACCCCATAAAAAATAGTAACACCTCATAAATAATAGTAACACCCCATAAATAATAGTAACATCCCATAAATAATAGTAACACCTCATAAATAATAGTGACATCCCATAAATAATAGTGACACCTCATAAATAATAGTAACATCCCATAAATAATAGTAACACCCCATAAATAATAGTAACACCTCATAAATAATAGTAACACCCCATAAATAATAGTAACATCCCATATATAATAGTAACATCCCATAATAATAGTAACACCCCATAAATAATAGTAACACCCCATAAATAATAGTAACACCCCATAATAATAGCAACACCCCATAAATAATAGTAACATCCCATAAATAATAGTAACACCCCATAAATAATCGCAACACCCCATAATAATAGTAACACCCCATAAATAATAGTAACACCCCATAATAATAGTAACACCCCATAAATAATAGTAACACCCCATAATAATAGTAACACCCCATAAATAATAGTAACATCCCATAAATAATATTAACATCCCATAAATAATAGTAACACCTCATAAATAATAGTAACATCCCATAAATAATAGTAACACCCCATAAATAATAGTAACACCTCATAAATAATAGTAACACCCCATAAATAATACTAACATCCCATAAATAATAGTAACATCCCATAAATAATAGTAACACCCCATAAATAATAGTAACACCCCATAATAATAGTAACACCCCATAAATAATAGTAACACCCCATAAATAATAGTAACACCTCATAATAATAGTAACACCACATAAATAATAGTAACATCCCATAAATAATAGTAACACCTCATAAATAATAGTGACACCCCATAAATAATAGTAACATCCCATAATAATAGTAACACCCCATAAATAATAGTAACACCCCATAAATAATAGTAACACCCCATAAATAATAGTGACATCCCATAAATAATAGTAACACCCCATAAATAATAGTAACACCCATAAATAATAGTAACACCTCATAAATAATAGTAACACCCCATAAATAATAGTAACACCCCATAAATAATAGTAACACCTCATAAATAATAGTAACATCCCATAAATAATAGTAACATCCCATAAATAATAGTAACACCCCATAAATAATAGTAACACCTCATAAATAATAGTAACATCCCATAAATAATAGTAACATCCCATAAATAATAGTAACACCCCATAAATAATAGTAACACCCCATAATAATAGTAACATCCCATAAATAATAGTAACACCCCATAAATAATAGTAACACCCCATAATAATAGTAACACCCCATAAATAATAGTAACACCCCATAAATAATAGTAACACCCCATAAATAATAGTGACATCCCATAAATAATAGTAACACCCCATAAATAATAGTAACACCCATAAATAATAGTAACACCTCATAAATAATAGTAACACCCCATAAATAATAGTAACACCTCATAAATAATAGTAACACCCCATAAATAATAGTAACATCCCATAAATAATAGTAACATCCCATAAATAATAGTAACTCCTCATAAATAATAGTAACACCCCATAAATAATAGTAACACCCCATAATAATAGTAACACCTCATAAATAATAGTAACACCCCATAAATAATAGTAACACCCCATAAATAATAGTAAGATCCCATAAATAATAGTAACACCCCATAAATAATAGTAACATCCCATAATAATAGTAACATCCCATAAATAATAGTAACACCTCATAAATAATAGTAACACCTCATAAATAATAGTAACACCCCATAAATAATAGTAACACCCCATAAATAATAGTAACATCCCATAAATAATAGTAACACCTCATAAATAATGGTAACACCCCATAAATAATAGTAACACCCCATAAATAATAGTGACATCCCATAAATAATAGTGACACCTCATAAATAATAGTAACACCCCATAAATAATAGTAACACCCCATAATAATAGTAACACCTCATAAATAATAGTGACACCCCATAAATAATAGTAACACCCCATAATAATAGTAACACCCCATAAATAATAGTAACATCCCATAAATAATAGTAACATCCCATAAATAATAGTAACACCTCATAAATAATAGTGACACCCCATAAATAATAGTAACATCCCATAAATAATAGTAACATCCCATAAATAATAGTAACACCCCATAAATAATAGTAACATACCATAAATAATAGTAACATCCCATAAATAATAGTAACACCCCATAAATAATAGTAACACCCCATAAATAATAGTAACATCCCATAAATAATAGTAACACCCCATAAATAATAGTAACACCCCATAAATAATAGTAACATCCCATAAATAATAGTAACACCCCATAAATAATAGTAACACCCCATAAATAATAGTAACACCCATAAATAATAGTAACGCCCCATAAATAATAGTAACACCTCATAAATAATAGTAACATCCCATAAATAATAGTAACATCCCATAAATAATAGTAACACCCCATAAATAATAGTAACACCCCATAATAATAGTAACATCCCATAAATAATAGTAACACCCCATAAATAATAGTAACACCCCATAAATAATAGTAACATCCCATAAATAATAGTAACACCCCATAAATAATAGTAACACCCCATAATAATAGTAACACCCCATAAATAATAGTAACACCCCATAAATAATAGTAACACCCCATAAATAATAGTGACATCCCATAAATAATAGTAACACCCCATAAATAATAGTAACACCCATAAATAATAGTAACACCTCATAAATAATAGTAACATCCCATAAATAATAGTAACATCCCATAAATAATAGTAACTCCTCATAAATAATAGTAACACCCCATAAATAATAGTAACACCCATAAATAATAGTAACACCCCATAATAATAGTAACACCCCATAATAATAGTAACACCTCATAAATAATAGTAACACCCCATAAATAATAGTAACACCCCATAAATAATAGTAAGATCCCATAAATAATAGTAACACCCCATAAATAATAGTAACATCCCATAATAATAGTAACATCCCATAAATAATAGTAACACCTCATAAATAATAGTAACACCTCATAAATAATAGTAACACCCCATAAATAATAGTAACACCCCATAAATAATAGTAACATCCCATAAATAATAGTAACACCTCATAAATAATGGTAACACCCCATAAATAATAGTAACACCCCATAAATAATAGTGACATCCCATAAATAATAGTGACACCTCATAAATAATAGTAACACCCCATAAATAATAGTAACACCCCATAATAATAGTAACACCTCATAAATAATAGTGACACCCCATAATAATAGTAACATCCCATAAATAATAGTAACACCTCATAAATAATAGTAACACCTCATAATAATAGTAACACCCCATAAATAATAGTAACACCCCATAATAATAGTAACACCTCATAAATAATAGTGACACCCCATAAATAATAGTAACACCCCATAATAATAGTAACACCTCATAAATAATAGTAACATCCCATAATAATAGTAACACCCATAAATAATAGTAACATCCCATAAATAATAGTAACACCCCATAAATAATAGTAACATCCCATAAATAATAGTAACACCCCATAATAATAGTAACATCCCATAATAATAGTAACATCTCATAAATAATAGTAACACCTCATAATAATAGTAACACCCCATAATAATAGTAACACCTCATAAATAATAGTAACACCCCATAAATAATAGTAACACCCCATAATAATAGTAACACCTCATAAATAATAGTAACACCCCATAAATAATAGTAACACCCCATAATAATAGTAACATCCCATAATAATAGTAACACCCCATAAATAATAGAAACACCTCATAATAATAGTAACATCCCATAATAATAGTAACATCCCATAAATAATAGTAACACCCCATAAATAATAGTAACATCCCATAAATAATAGTAACACCTCATAATAATAGTAACATCCCATAAATAATAGTAACATCCCATAAATAATAGTAACATCCCATAAATAATAGTAACACCCCATAAATAATAGTAACATCCCATAAATAATAGTAACATCCCATAAATAATAGTAACACCTCATAATAATAGTAACACCCCATAAATAATAGTAACACCCCATAAATAATAGTAACATCCCATAATAATAGTAACATCCCATAAATAATAGTAACACCCCATAAATAATAGTAACATCCCATAAATAATAGTAACATCCCATAAATAATAGTAACACCTCATAATAATAGTAACACCCCATAAATAATAGTAACATCCCATAATAATAGTAACATCCCATAAATAATAGTAACACCCCATAAATAATAGTAACATCCCATAATAATAGTAACATCCCATAAATAATAGTAACACCCCATAAATAATAGTAACATCCCATAAATAATAGTAACACCCCATAAATAATAGTAACATCCCATAAATAATAGTAACACCCCATAAATAATAGTAACACCCATAAATAATAGTAACGCCCCATAAATAATAGTAACACCTCATAAATAATAGTAACATCCCATAAATAATAGTAACATCCCATAAATAATAGTAACACCCCATAAATAATAGTAACACCCCATAATAATAGTAACATCCCATAAATAATAGTAACACCCCATAAATAATAGTAACACCTCATAAATAATAGTAACACCCCATAAATAATAGTAACACCCCATAAATAATAGTAACACCCCATAAATAATAGTAACATCCCATAAATAATAGTAACACCCCATAAATAATAGTAACACCCCATAATAATAGTAACACCCCATAAATAATAGTAACACCCCATAAATAATAGTAACACCCCATAAATAATAGTGACATCCCATAAATAATAGTAACACCCCATAAATAATAGTGACATCCCATAAATAATAGTGACACCTCATAAATAATAGTAACACCCCATAAATAATAGTAACACCCCATAATAATAGTAACACCTCATAAATAATAGTGACACCCCATAATAATAGTAACATCCCATAAATAATAGTAACACCTCATAAATAATAGTAACACCTCATAATAATAGTAACACCCCATAAATAATAGTAACACCCCATAATAATAGTAACACCTCATAAATAATAGTGACACCCCATAAATAATAGTAACACCCCATAATAATAGTAACACCCCATAAATAATAGTAACACCCCATAAATAATAGTAACATCCCATAAATAATAGTAACATCCCATAAATAATAGTAACATCCCATAAATAATAGTAACATCTTATACATAATAGTAACACCTCATAATAATAGTAACACCCCATAAATAATAGTAACACCCCATAATAATAGTAACACCTCATAAATAATAGTGACACCCCATAAATAATAGTAACACCCCATAATAATAGTAACACCTCATAAATAATAGTAACACCTCATAAATAATAGTAACATCCCATAAATAATAGTAACACCCCATAAATAATAGTAACATCCCATAAATAATAGTAACACCCCATAATAATAGTAACATCCCATAATAATAGTAACATCTCATAAATAATAGTAACACCTCATAATAATAGTAACACCCCATAATAATAGTAACACCTCATAAATAATAGTAACACCCCATAAATAATAGTAACACCCCATAATAATAGTAACACCTCATAAATAATAGTAACACCCCATAAATAATAGTAACACCCCATAATAATAGTAACATCCCATAATAATAGTAACACCCCATAAATAATAGAAACACCTCATAATAATAGTAACATCCCATAAATAATAGTAACATCCCATAAATAATAGTAACACCTCATAATAATAGTAACACCCCATAAATAATAGTAACACCCCATAAATAATAGTAACATCCCATAATAATAGTAACATCCCATAAATAATAGTAACACCCCATAAATAATAGTAACATCCCATAAATAATAGTAACATCCCATAAATAATAGTAACACCTCATAATAATAGTAACACCCCATAAATAATAGTAACATCCCATAATAATAGTAACATCCCATAAATAATAGTAACACCCCATAAATAATAGTAACATCCCATAATAATAGTAACATCCCATAAATAATAGTAACACCCCATAAATAATAGTAACATCCCATAAATAATAGTAACACCCCATAAATAATAGTAACATCCCATAAATAATAGTAACACCCCATAAATAATAGTAACACCCATAAATAATAGTAACGCCCCATAAATAATAGTAACACCTCATAAATAATAGTAACATCCCATAAATAATAGTAACATCCCATAAATAATAGTAACACCCCATAAATAATAGTAACACCCCATAATAATAGTAACATCCCATAAATAATAGTAACACCCCATAAATAATAGTAACACCTCATAAATAATAGTAACACCCCATAAATAATAGTAACACCCCATAAATAATAGTAACACCCCATAAATAATAGTAACATCCCATAAATAATAGTAACACCCCATAAATAATAGTAACACCCCATAATAATAGTAACACCCCATAAATAATAGTAACACCCCATAAATAATAGTAACACCCCATAATAATAGTAACACCCCATAAATAATAGTAACACCCCATAAATAATAGTGACATCCCATAAATAATAGTAACTCCTCATAAATAATAGTAACACCCCATAAATAATAGTAACACCCCATAATAATAGTAACACCTCATAAATAATAGTAACACCCCATAAATAATAGTAACACCCCATAATAATAGTAACACCTCATAAATAATAGTAACACCCCATAAATAATAGTAACATCCCATAAATAATAGTAACATCCCATAAATAATAGTAACTCCTCATAAATAATAGTAACACCCCATAAATAATAGTAACACCCCATAATAATAGTAACACCTCATAAATAATAGTAACACCCCATAAATAATAGTAACACCCCATAAATAATAGTAAGATCCCATAAATAATAGTAACACCCCATAAATAATAGTAACATCCCATAATAATAGTAACATCCCATAAATAATAGTAACACCTCATAAATAATAGTAACACCTCATAAATAATAGTAACACCCCATAAATAATAGTAACACCCCATAAATAATAGTAACATCCCATAAATAATAGTAACACCTCATAAATAATGGTAACACCCCATAAATAATAGTAACACCCCATAATAATAGTAACACCTCATAAATAATAGTAACACCCCATAATAATAGTAACACCCCATAAATAATAGTAACACCTCATAAATAATAGTGACATCCCATAAATAATAGTGACACCTCATAAATAATAGTAACACCCCATAAATAATAGTAACACCCCATAATAATAGTAACACCTCATAAATAATAGTGACACCCCATAATAATAGTAACATCCCATAAATAATAGTAACACCTCATAAATAATAGTAACACCTCATAATAATAGTAACACCCCATAAATAATAGTAACACCCCATAATAATAGTAACACCTCATAAATAATAGTGACACCCCATAAATAATAGTAACACCCCATAATAATAGTAACACCTCATAAATAATAGTAACATCCCATAAATAATAGTAACATCCCATAAATAATAGTAACATCTTATACATAATAGTAACACCTCATAATAATAGTAACACCCCATAAATAATAGTAACACCCCATAATAATAGTAACACCTCATAAATAATAGTGACACCCCATAAATAATAGTAACACCCCATAATAATAGTAACACCTCATAAATAATAGTAACACCTCATAAATAATAGTAACATCCCATAAATAATAGTAACACCCCATAAATAATAGTAACATCCCATAAATAATAGTAACACCCCATAATAATAGTAACATCCCATAATAATAGTAACATCTCATAAATAATAGTAACACCTCATAATAATAGTAACACCCCATAATAATAGTAACACCTCATAAATAATAGTAACACCCCATAAATAATAGTAACACCCCATAATAATAGTAACACCTCATAAATAATAGTAACACCCCATAAATAATAGTAACACCCCATAAATAATAGTAAGATCCCATAAATAATAGTAACTCCTCATAAATAATAGTAACACCCCATAAATAATAGTAACACCCCATAATAATAGTAACACCTCATAAATAATAGTAACACCCCATAAATAATAGTAACACCCCATAAATAATAGTAAGATCCCATAAATAATAGTAACACCCCATAAATAATAGTAACATCCCATAATAATAGTAACATCCCATAAATAATAGTAACACCTCATAAATAATAGTAACACCTCATAAATAATAGTAACACCCCATAAATAATAGTAACACCCCATAAATAATAGTAACACCCCATAAATAATAGTAACACCCCATAAATAATAGTAACACCTCATAAATAATAGTAACACCTCATAAATAAAAGTAACACCCCATAAATAATAGTAACACCCCATAAATAATAGTAACATCCCATAAATAATAGTAACACCTCATAAATAATGGTAACACCCCATAAATAATAGTAACACCCCATAAATAATAGTGACATCCCATAAATAATAGTGACACCTCATAAATAATAGTAACACCCCATAAATAATAGTAACACCCCATAATAATAGTAACACCTCATAAATAATAGTGACACCCCATAATAATAGTAACATCCCATAAATAATAGTAACACCTCATAAATAATAGTAACACCTCATAATAATAGTAACACCCCATAAATAATAGTAACACCCCATAATAATAGTGACACCCCATAATAATAGTAACACCCCATAAATAATAGTAACACCCCATAAATAATAGTAACACCCCATAAATAATAGTGACATCCCATAAATAATAGTAACACCCCATAAATAATAGTAACACCCCATAAATAATAGTAACACCCCATAATAATAGTAACACCTCATAAATAATAGTGACACCCCATAAATAATAGTAACACCCCATAATAATAGTAACACCTCATAAATAATAGTAACATCCCATAAATAATAGTAACATCCCATAAATAATAGTAACATCTTATACATAATAGTAACACCTCATAATAATAGTAACACCCCATAAATAATAGTAACACCCCATAATAATAGTAACACCTCATAAATAATAGTGACACCCCATAAATAATAGTAACACCCCATAATAATAGTAACACCTCATAAATAATAGTAACACCTCATAAATAATAGTAACATCCCATAAATAATAGTAACACCCCATAAATAATAGTAACATCCCATAAATAATAGTAACACCCCATAATAATAGTAACATCCCATAATAATAGTAACATCTCATAAATAATAGTAACACCTCATAATAATAGTAACACCCCATAATAATAGTAACACCTCATAAATAATAGTAACACCCCATAAATAATAGTAACACCCCATAATAATAGTAACACCTCATAAATAATAGTAACACCCCATAAATAATAGTAACACCCCATAATAATAGTGACACCCCATAATAATAGTAACACCCCATAAATAATAGTAACACCCCATAAATAATAGTAACACCCCATAAATAATAGTGACATCCCATAAATAATAGTAACACCCCATAAATAATAGTAACACCCCATAAATAATAGTAACACCCCATAATAATAGTAACACCTCATAAATAATAGTGACACCCCATAAATAATAGTAACACCCCATAATAATAGTAACACCTCATAAATAATAGTAACATCCCATAAATAATAGTAACATCCCATAAATAATAGTAACATCTTATACATAATAGTAACACCTCATAATAATAGTAACACCCCATAAATAATAGTAACACCCCATAATAATAGTAACACCTCATAAATAATAGTGACACCCCATAAATAATAGTAACACCCCATAATAATAGTAACACCTCATAAATAATAGTAACACCTCATAAATAATAGTAACATCCCATAAATAATAGTAACACCCCATAAATAATAGTAACATCCCATAAATAATAGTAACACCCCATAATAATAGTAACATCCCATAATAATAGTAACATCTCATAAATAATAGTAACACCTCATAATAATAGTAACACCCCATAATAATAGTAACACCTCATAAATAATAGTAACACCCCATAAATAATAGTAACACCCCATAATAATAGTAACACCTCATAAATAATAGTAACACCCCATAAATAATAGTAACACCCCATAAATAATAGTAACACCTCATAAATAATAGTAACATCCCATAAATAATAGTAACACCTCATAAATAATAGTAACACCTCATAAATAATAGTAACACCCCATAAATAATAGTAACACCCATAAATAATAGTAACATCCCATAAATAATAGTGACATCCCATAAATAATATTAACATCCCATAAATAATAGTAACATCCCATAAATAATAGTAACACCTCATAAATAATAGTAACACCTCATAAATAATAGTAACACCCCATAAATAATAGTAACACCCATAAATAATAGTAACACCCCATAAATAATAGTAACACCCCATAAATAATAGTAACATCCCATAAATAATAGTAACACCACATAAATAATAGTAACACCCATAAATAATAGTAACACCTCATAATAATATTAACATCCCATAAATAATAGTAACATCCCATAAATAATAGTAACACCTCATAAATAATAGTAACACCTCATAAATAATAGTAACACCCCATAAATAATAGTAACACCCATAAATAATAGTAACATCCCATAAATAATAGTAACATCCCATAAATAATAGTAACACCTCATAAATAATAGTAACACCTCATAAATAATAGTAACACCCCATAAATAATAGTAACACCCATAAATAATAGTAACATCCCATAAATAATAGTAACACCCCATAATAATAGTAACATCCCATAAATAATAGTAACACCCCATAAATAATAGTAACACCCATAAATAATAGTAACACCCCATAATAATAGTAACATCCCATAAATAATAGTAACACCCCATAATAATAGTAACATCCCATAAATAATAGTAACACCTCATAAATATTAGTAACACCCCATAAATAATAGTAACACCCATAAATAATAGTAACATCCCATAAATAATAGTGACATCCCATAAATAATAGTAACATCCCATAAATAATAGTGACACCTCATAAATAATAGTAACACCCCATAATAATAGTAACATCCCATAAATAATAGTAACACCTCATAAATAATAGTGACACCTCATAAATAATAGTAACACCCCATAAATAATAGTAACACCCCATAATAATAGTAACACCCCATAAATAATAGTAACATCCCATAAATAATAGTAACACCCCATAAATAATAGTAACATCCCATAAATAATAGTAACACCCCATAATAATAGTAACATCCCATAAATAATAGTAACATCCCATAAATACTAGTAACACCCCATAAATAATAGTAACACCTCATAAATAATAGTAACACCCCATAAATAATAGTAACATCCCATAAATAATAGTAACATCCCATAAATAATAGTAACACCTCATAAATAATAGTAACATCCCATAAATAATAGTAACATCCCATAAATAATAGTAACACCTCATAAATAATAGTAACATCCCATAAATAATAGTAACACCCCATAAATAATAGTAACACCTCATAAATAATAGTAACATCCCATAAATAATAGTAACATCCCATAAATAATAGTAACATCCCATAAATAATAGTAACACCTCATAAATAATAGTAACATCCCATAAATAATAGTAACATCCCATAAATAATAGTAACACCCCATAAATAATAGTAACATCCCATAAATAATAGTAACATCCCATAAATAATAGTAACACCTCATAAATAATAGTAACATCCCATAAATAATAGTAACACCTAATAAATAATAGTAACATCCCATAAATAATAGTAACATCCCATAAATAATAGTAACACCTCATAAATAATAGTAACATCCCATAAATAATAGTAACACCTCATAAATAATAGTAACATCCCATAAATAATAGTAACGCCCCATAAATAATAGTAACACCCCATAAATAATAGTAACACCCCATAAATAATAGTAACACCTCATAAATAATAGTGACATCCCATAAATAATAGTGACACCTCATAAATAATAGTAACACCCCATAAATAATAGTAACACCCCATAATAATAGTAACACCTCATAAATAATAGTGACACCCCATAAATAATAGTAACATCCCATAAATAATAGTAACATCTTATACATAATAGTAACACCTCATAATAATAGTAACACCCCATAAATAATAGTAACACCCCATAATAATAGTAACACCTCATAAATAATAGTGACACCCCATAAATAATAGTAACACCCCATAATAATAGTAACACCTCATAAATAATAGTAACACCTCATAAATAATAGTAACATCCCATAAATAATAGTAACACCCCATAAATAATAGTAACATCCCATAAATAATAGTAACACCCCATAATAATAGTAACATCCCATAATAATAGTAACATCTCATAAATAATAGTAACACCTCATAATAATAGTAACACCCCATAATAATAGTAACACCTCATAAATAATAGTAACACCCCATAAATAATAGTAACACCCCATAATAATAGTAACACCTCATAAATAATAGTAACACCCCATAAATAATAGTAACACCCCATAAATAATAGTAAGATCCCATAAATAATAGTAACTCCTCATAAATAATAGTAACACCCCATAAATAATAGTAACACCCCATAATAATAGTAACACCTCATAAATAATAGTAACACCCCATAAATAATAGTAACACCCCATAAATAATAGTAAGATCCCATAAATAATAGTAACACCCCATAAATAATAGTAACATCCCATAATAATAGTAACATCCCATAAATAATAGTAACACCTCATAAATAATAGTAACACCTCATAAATAATAGTAACACCCCATAAATAATAGTAACACCCCATAAATAATAGTAACATCCCATAAATAATAGTAACACCTCATAAATAATGGTAACACCCCATAAATAATAGTAACACCCCATAAATAATAGTGACATCCCATAAATAATAGTGACACCTCATAAATAATAGTAACACCCCATAAATAATAGTAACACCCCATAATAATAGTAACACCTCATAAATAATAGTGACACCCCATAATAATAGTAACATCCCATAAATAATAGTAACACCTCATAAATAATAGTAACACCTCATAATAATAGTAACACCCCATAAATAATAGTAACACCCCATAATAATAGTGACACCCCATAATAATAGTAACACCCCATAAATAATAGTAACACCCCATAAATAATAGTAACACCCCATAAATAATAGTAACACCCCATAAATAATAGTGACATCCCATAAATAATAGTAACACCCCATAAATAATAGTAACACCCCATAAATAATAGTAACACCCCATAATAATAGTAACACCTCATAAATAATAGTGACACCCCATAAATAATAGTAACACCCCATAATAATAGTAACACCTCATAAATAATAGTAACATCCCATAAATAATAGTAACATCCCATAAATAATAGTAACATCTTATACATAATAGTAACACCTCATAATAATAGTAACACCCCATAAATAATAGTAACACCCCATAATAATAGTAACACCTCATAAATAATAGTGACACCCCATAAATAATAGTAACACCCCATAATAATAGTAACACCTCATAAATAATAGTAACACCTCATAAATAATAGTAACATCCCATAAATAATAGTAACACCCCATAAATAATAGTAACATCCCATAAATAATAGTAACACCCCATAATAATAGTAACATCCCATAATAATAGTAACATCTCATAAATAATAGTAACACCTCATAATAATAGTAACACCCCATAATAATAGTAACACCTCATAAATAATAGTAACACCCCATAAATAATAGTAACACCCCATAATAATAGTAACACCTCATAAATAATAGTAACACCCCATAAATAATAGTAACACCCCATAAATAATAGTAACACCTCATAAATAATAGTAACATCCCATAAATAATAGTAACACCTCATAAATAATAGTAACACCCCATAAATAATAGTAACACCCATAAATAATAGTAACATCCCATAAATAATAGTGACATCCCATAAATAATATTAACATCCCATAAATAATAGTAACACCCCATAAATAATAGTAACACCCATAAATAATAGTAACACCCCATAAATAATAGTAACATCCCATAAATAATAGTAACACCACATAAATAATAGTAACACCTCATAATAATATTAACATCCCATAAATAATAGTAACATCCCATAAATAATAGTAACACCTCATAAATAATAGTAACACCTCATAAATAATAGTAACACCCCATAAATAATAGTAACACCCATAAATAATAGTAACATCCCATAAATAATAGTAACATCCCATAAATAATAGTAACACCTCATAAATAATAGTAACACCTCATAAATAATAGTAACACCCCATAAATAATAGTAACACCCATAAATAATAGTAACATCCCATAAATAATAGTAACACCCCATAATAATAGTAACATCCCATAAATAATAGTAACACCCCATAAATAATAGTAACACCCATAAATAATAGTAACACCCCATAATAATAGTAACATCCCATAAATAATAGTAACACCCCATAATAATAGTAACATCCCATAAATAATAGTAACACCTCATAAATATTAGTAACACCCCATAAATAATAGTAACACCCATAAATAATAGTGACATCCCATAAATAATAGTAACATCCCATAAATAATAGTGACACCTCATAAATAATAGTAACACCCCATAATAATAGTAACATCCCATAAATAATAGTAACACCTCATAAATAATAGTGACACCTCATAAATAATAGTAACACCCCATAAATAATAGTAACACCCCATAATAATAGTAACACCCCATAAATAATAGTAACATCCCATAAATAATAGTAACACCCCATAAATAATAGTAACATCCCATAAATAATAGTAACACCCCATAATAATAGTAACATCCCATAAATAATAGTAACATCCCATAAATACTAGTAACACCCCATAAATAATAGTAACACCTCATAAATAATAGTAACACCCCATAAATAATAGTAACATCCCATAAATAATAGTAACATCCCATAAATAATAGTAACACCTCATAAATAATAGTAACATCCCATAAATAATAGTAACATCCCATAAATAATAGTAACACCTCATAAATAATAGTAACATCCCATAAATAATAGTAACACCCCATAAATAATAGTAACACCTCATAAATAATAGTAACATCCCATAAATAATAGTAACATCCCATAAATAATAGTAACATCCCATAAATAATAGTAACACCTCATAAATAATAGTAACATCCCATAAATAATAGTAACATCCCATAAATAATAGTAACACCCCATAAATAATAGTAACATCCCATAAATAATAGTAACATCCCATAAATAATAGTAACACCTCATAAATAATAGTAACATCCCATAAATAATAGTAACACCTCATAAATAATAGTAACATCCCATAAATAATAGTAACATCCCATAAATAATAGTAACACCTCATAAATAATAGTAACATCCCATAAATAATAGTAACACCTCATAAATAATAGTAACATCCCATAAATAATAGTAACGCCCCATAAATAATAGTAACACCCCATAAATAATAGTAACATCCCATAAATAATAGTAACATCCCATAAATAATAGTAACACCCCATAAATAATAGTAACACCCCATAATAATAGTAACACCTCATAAATAATAGTAACATCCCATAAATAATAGTAACACCCCATAAATAATAGTAACACCCCATAAATGATAGTAACACCTCATAAATAATAGTGACACCCCATAAATACTAGTAACACCCCATAAATACTAGTAACACCCCATAAATAATAGTAACATCCCATAAATAATAGTAACATCCCATAAATAATAGTAACATCCCATAATAATAGTAACACCTCATAAATAATAGTAACATCCCATAATAATAGTAACACCCCATAATAATAGTAACATCCCATAAATAATAGTAACATCCCATAAATACTAGTAACACCCCATAAATAATAGTGACACCCCATAAATGATAGTAACATCCCATAATAATAGTAACACCCCATAAATAATAGTAACATCCCATAAATAATAGTAACATCCCATAAATAATAGTAACACCCCATAAATAATAGTAACATCCCATAAATAATAGTAACATCCCATAAATACTAGTAACACCCCATAAATAATAGTGACACCCCATAAATGATAGTAACATCCCATAATAATAGTAACACCCCATAAATAATAGTAACATCCCATAAATAATAGTAACATCCCATAAATAATAGTAACATCCCATAAATAATAGTAACATCCCATAATAATAGTAACACCTCATAAATAATAGTAACATCCCATAATAATAGTAACACCCCATAATAATAGTAACATCCCATAAATAATAGTAACATCCCATAAATACTAGTAACACCCCATAAATAATAGTGACACCCCATAAATGATAGTAACATCCCATAATAATAGTAACACCCCATAAATAATAGTAACATCCCATAAATAATAGTAACATCCCATAAATAATAGTAACACCCCATAAATAATAGTAACATCCCATAAATAATAGTAACATCCCATAAATACTAGTAACACCCCATAAATAATAGTGACACCCCATAAATGATAGTAACATCCCATAATAATAGTAACACCCCATAAATAATAGTAACATCCCATAAATAATAGTAACATCCCATAAATAATAGTAACACCCCATAAATAATAGTAACATCCCATAAATAATAGTAACATCCCATAAATACTAGTAACACCCCATAAATAATAGTGACATCCCATAAATAATAGTAACATCACATAAATACTAGTAACACCCCATAAATAATAGTGACACCCCATAAATAATAGTAACATCCCATAAATAATAGTAACACCCCATAAATAATAGTAACACCTCATAAATAACAGTAACATCCCATAATAATAGTAACATCCCATAAATAATAGTAACATCCCATAAATAATAGTAACACCCATAAATAATAGTAACATCCCATAAATAATAGTAACACCTCATAAATAATAGTAACATCCCATAAATAATAGTAACATCCCATAAATAATAGTAACACCCATAAATAATAGTAACATCCCATAAATAATAGTAACACCTCATAAATAATAGTAACACCCCATAAATAATAGTAACATCCCATAAATAATAGTAACACCCCATAAATAATAGTAACACCCCATAAATAATAGTAACATCCCATAAATAATAGTAACACCTCATAAATAATAGTAACACCTCATAAATAATAGTAACACCCCATAAATAATAGTAACACCTCATAAATAATAGTAACACCTCATAAATAATAGTAACATCCCATAAATAATAGTAACACCTCATAAATAATAGTAACACCTCATAAATAATAGTAACACCCCATAAATAATAGTAACACCCCATAAAAAAAAGTAACATCCCATAAATAATAGTAACACCTCATAAATAATGGTAACACCCCATAAATAATAGTAACACCCCATAAATAATAGTAACACCCATAAATAATAGTAACATCCCATAAATAATAGTAACACCTCATAAATAATAGTAACATCCCATAAATAATAGTAACACCTCATAAATAATAGTAACACCTCATAAATAATAGTAACACCCCATAAATAATAGTAACACCCCATAAATAATAGTGACATCCCATAAATAATAGTGACACCTCATAAATAATAGTAACACCCCATAATAATAGTAACACCTCATAAATAATAGTGACACCCCATAATAATAGTAACACCCCATAAATAATAGTAACACCTCATAATAATAGTAACACCCCATAAATAATAGTAACACCCCATAATAATAGTAACACCTCATAAATAATAGTAACACCCCATAAATAATAGTAACACCCCATAAATAATAGTAACACCTCATAAATAATAGTGACACCCCATAAATAATAGTAACACCCCATAATAATAGTAACACCTGATAAATAATAGTGACACCCCATAAATAATAGTAACACCCCATAATAATAGTAACACCTCATAAATAATAGTAACACCTCATAAATAATAGTAACATCCCATAAATAATAGTAACACCCCATAAATAATAGTAACATCCCATAAATAATAGTAACACCCCATAATAATAGTAACATCCCATAATAATAGTAACATCTCATAAATAATAGTAACACCCCATAAATAATAGTAATACCTCATAAATAATAGTAACATCCCATAAATAATAGTAACATCCCATAAATAATAGTAACACCCCATAAATAATAGTAACACCCCATAATAATAGTAACACCCCATAAATAATAGTAACACCCCATAATAATAGTAACACCCCATAAATAATAGTAACATCCCATAAATAATAGTAACACCTCATAAATAATAGTAACACCTCATAAATAATAGTAACATCCCATAAATAATAGTAATACCTCATAAATAATAGTAACATCCCATAAATAATAGTAACATCCCATAAATAATAGTAACACCCCATAAATAATAGTAATACCTCATAAATAATAGTAACATCCCATAAATAATAGTAACATCCCATAAATAATAGTAACACCCCATAAATAATAGTAACACCCCATAATAATAGTAACACCCCATAAATAATAGTAACACCCCATAATAATAGTAACACCCCATAAATAATAGTAACATCCCATAAATAATAGTAACACCTCATAAATAATAGTAACACCTCATAAATAATAGTAACATCCCATAAATAATAGTAACATCCCATAAATAATAGTGACATCCCATAAATAATAGTAACACCTCATAAATAATAGTAACACCCCATAAATAATAGTAACATCCCATAATAATAGTAACATCCCATAATAATAGTAACACCCCATAAATAATAGTAACACCCCATAATAATAGTAACATCCCATAAATAATAGTAACACCTCATAAATAATAGTAACACCCCATAAATAATAGTAACATCCCATAAATAATAGTAACATCTCATAAATAATAGTAACATCCCATAAATAACAGTAACATCCCATAAATAATAGTAACATCCCATAAATAATAGTAACATCCCATAAATAATAGTAACACCTCATAAATAATAATAACACCCCATAATAATAGTAACAACCCATAAATAATAGTAACACCCCATAATAATAGTAACACCCCATAAATAATAGTAACATCCCATAAATAATAGTAACACCCCATAAATAATAGTAACACCCCATAAATAATAGTAACACCCCATAAATAATAGTAACATCTCATAAATAATAGTAATACCCCATAATAATAGTAACACCCCATAAATAATAGTAACACCCCATAAATAATAGTAACAACCCATAAATAATAGTAACACCTCATAAATAATAGTAACACCTCATAAATAATAGTAACACCTCATAAATAATAGTAACACCTCATAAAAAATAGTAACACCCCATAAATAATAGTAACACCTCATAAATAATAGTAACACCTCATAAATAATAGTAACATCCCATAATAATAGTAACATCCCATAAATAATAGTAACATCCCATAAATAATAGTAACATCTCATAAATAATAGTAATACCCCATAATAATAGTAACACTTCATAAAAAATAGTAACACCCCATAAATAATAGTAACACCTCATAAATAATAGTAACACCTCATAAATAATAGTAACACCTCATAAAAAATAGTAACACCCCATAAATAATAGTAACACCTCATAAATAATAGTAACACCTCATAAATAATAGTAACATCCCATAAATAATAGTAACATCCCATAAATAATAGTGACATCCCATAAATAATAGTAACACCTCATAAATAATAGTAACACCCCATAAATAATAGTAACATCCCATAATAATAGTAACATCCCATAATAATAGTAACACCCCATAAATAATAGTAACACCCCATAATAATAGTAACATCCCATAAATAATAGTAACACCTCATAAATAATAGTAACACCCCATAAATAATAGTAACATCCCATAAATAATAGTAACATCCCATAAATAATAGTAACATCCCATAAATAATAGTAACATCCCATAAATAATAGTAACATCCCATAAATAATAGTAACATCTCATAAATAATAGTAATACCCCATAATAATAGTAACACCCCATAAATAATAGTAACACCCCATAAATAATAGTAACAACCCATAAATAATAGTAACACCCCATAATAATAGTAACACCCCATAAATAATAGTAACACCTCATAAAAAATAGTAACACCCCATAAATAATAGTAACATCCCATAAATAATAGTAACACCTCATAAATAATAGTAACATCTCATAAATAATAGTAACATCCCATAAATAATAGTAACATCCCATAAATAATAGTGACACCTCATAAATAATAGTAACATCCCATAAATAATAGTAACACCCCATAAATAATAGTAACACCTCATAAATAATAGTAACACCCCATAAATAATAGTAACACCCCATAAATAATAGTAACACCCCATAATAATAGTAACACCCCATAAATAATAGTAACACCCCATAAATAATAGTAACACCCCATAATAATAGCAACACCCCATAAATAATAGTAACATCCCATAAATAATAGTAACATCCCATAATAATAGCAACACCCCATAAATAATAGTAACACCTCATAAATAATAGTAACACCCCATAAATAATAGTAACACCTCATAAATAATAGTAACACCCCATAATAATAGTAACACCTCATAAATAATAGTAACACCCCATAAATAATAGTAACACCTCATAAATAATAGTAACACCCCATAATAATAGTAACACCTCATAAATAATAGTAACGCCCCATAAATAATAGTAACACCTCATAAATAATAGTAACATCCCATAAATAATAGTAACATCCCATAAATAATAGTAACACCCCATAAATAATAGTAACACCCCATAATAATAGTAACACCCCATAAATAATAGTAACACCCCATAATAATAGTAACACCTCATAAATAATAGTAACACCTCATAAATAATAGTAACATCCCATAAATAATAGTAACACCTCATAAATAATAGTAACATCCCATAAATAATAGTAACATCCCATAAATAATAGTGACATCCCATAAATAATAGTAACACCTCATAAATAATAGTAACACCCCATAAATAATAGTAACACCCCATAATAATAGTAACACCCCATAAATAATAGTAACACCCCATAAATAATAGTAACACCCCATAATAATAGCAACACCCCATAAATAATAGTAACATCCCATAAATAATAGTAACATCCCATAATAATAGCAACACCCCATAAATAATAGTAACACCCCATAAATAATAGTAACATCCCATAAATAATAGTAACATCACATAATAATAGCAACACCCCATAAATAATAGTAACACCCCATAATAATAGTAACACCCCATAAATAATAGTAACATCCCATAAATAATAGTAACACCCCATAAATAATAGTAACATCCCATAAATAATAGTAACACCCCATAATAATAGTAACATCCCATAAATAATAGTAACACCCCATAAATAATAGTAACATCCCATAAATAATAGTAACATCCCATAAATAATAGTAACACCTCATAAATAATAGTAACACCCCATAAATAATAGTAACACCCCATAAATAATAGTAACACCCCATAATAATAGTAACATCCCATAAATAATAGTAACACCTCATAAATAATAGTAACACCCCATAATAATAGTGACACCCCATAAATAATAGTAACATCCCATAAATAATAGTAACACCTCATAAATAATAGTAACACCCCATAAATAATAGTAACACCCCATAATAATAGTAACACCCCATAAATAATAGTAACATCCCATAAATAATAGTAACACCCCATAATAATAGTAACACCCCATAAATAATAGTAACACCCCATAAATAATCGCAACACCCCATAATAATAGTAACACCCCATAAATAATAGTAACACCCCATAATAATAGTAACACCCCATAAATAATAGTAACACCCCATAATAATAGTAACACCCCATAAATAATAGTAACATCCCATAAATAATAGTAACATCCCATAAATAATAGTAACACCTCATAAATAATAGTAACACCCCATAAATAATAGTAACACCCCATAAATAATAGTAACACCTCATAAATAATAGTAACACCCCATAATAATAGTAACACCCCATAAATAATAGTAACACCCCATAATAATAGTAACATCCCATAAATAATAGTAACACCTCATAAATAATAGTAACACCCCATAATAATAGTAACACCCCATAAATAATAGTAACACCCCATAATAATAGTAACATCCCATAAATAATAGTAACACCCCATAAATAATAGTAACACCCCATAAATAATAGTAACACCTCATAAATAATAGTAACACCCCATAAATAATAGTAACACCTCATAAATAATAGTAACACCCCATAAAAAATAGTAACACCTCATAAATAATAGTAACACCCCATAAATAATAGTAACACCTCATAAATAATAGTAACACCCCATAAAAAATAGTAACACCTCATAAATAATAGTAACACCCCATAAATAATAGTAACACCTCATAAATAATAGTGACATCCCATAAATAATAGTGACACCTCATAAATAATAGTAACATCCCATAAATAATAGTAACACCCCATAAATAATAGTAACACCTCATAAATAATAGTAACACCCCATAAATAATAGTAACATCCCATATATAATAGTAACATCCCATAATAATAGTAACACCCCATAAATAATAGTAACACCCCATAAATAATAGTAACACCCCATAATAATAGCAACACCCCATAAATAATAGTAACATCCCATAAATAATAGTAACACCCCATAAATAATCGCAACACCCCATAATAATAGTAACACCCCATAAATAATAGTAACACCCCATAATAATAGTAACACCCCATAAATAATAGTAACACCCCATAATAATAGTAACACCCCATAAATAATAGTAACATCCCATAAATAATAGTAACATCCCATAAATAATAGTAACACCTCATAAATAATAGTAACATCCCATAAATAATAGTAACACCCCATAAATAATAGTAACACCTCATAAATAATAGTAACACCCCATAAATAATACTAACATCCCATAAATAATAGTAACATCCCATAAATAATAGAAACACCCCATAAATAATAGTAACACCCCATAATAATAGTAACACCCCATAAATAATAGTAACACCCCATAAATAATAGTAACACCTCATAATAATAGTAACACCACATAAATAATAGTAACATCCCATAAATAATAGTAACACCTCATAAATAATAGTGACACCCCATAAATAATAGTAACATCCCATAAATAATAGTAACATCCCATAAATAATAGTAACACCCATAAATAATAGTAACGCCCCATAAATAATAGTAACACCTCATAAATAATAGTAACATCCCATAAATAATAGTAACATCCCATAAATAATAGTAACACCCCATAAATAATAGTAACACCCCATAATAATAGTAACATCCCATAAATAATAGTAACACCCCATAAATAATAGTAACACCCCATAAATAATAGTAACATCCCATAAATAATAGTAACACCCCATAAATAATAGTAACACCCCATAATAATAGTAACACCCCATAAATAATAGTAACACCCCATAAATAATAGTAACACCCCATAAATAATAGTGACATCCCATAAATAATAGTAACACCCCATAAATAATAGTAACACCCATAAATAATAGTAACACCTCATAAATAATAGTAACATCCCATAAATAATAGTAACATCCCATAAATAATAGTAACTCCTCATAAATAATAGTAACACCCCATAAATAATAGTAACACCCCATAATAATAGTAACACCTCATAAATAATAGTAACACCCCATAAATAATAGTAACACCCCATAAATAATAGTAACACCTCATAAATAATAGTAACACCCCATAAATAATAGTAACATCCCATAATAATAGTAACATCCCATAAATAATAGTAACACCCCATAAATAATAGTAACATCCCATAATAATAGTAACATCCCATAAATAATAGTAACACCTCATAAATAATAGTAACACCTCATAAATAATAGTAACATCCCATAAATAATAGTAACATCCCATAAATAATAGTAACTCCTCATAAATAATAGTAACACCTCATAAATAATAGTAACACCCCATAAATAAAAGTAACACCCCATAAATAATAGTAACATCCCATAAATAATAGTAACACCTCATAAATAATGGTAACACCCCATAAATAATAGTAACACCCCATAAATAATAGTGACATCCCATAAATAATAGTGACACCTCATAAATAATAGTAACACCCCATAAATAATAGTAACACCCCATAATAATAGTAACACCTCATAAATAATAGTGACACCCCATAAATAATAGTAACACCCCATAATAATAGTAACACCCCATAAATAATAGTAACATCCCATAAATAATAGTAACATCCCATAAATAATAGTAACACCTCATAAATAATAGTGACACCCCATAAATAATAGTAACATCCCATAAATAATAGTAACATCCCATAAATAATAGTAACACCCCATAAATAATAGTAACATACCATAAATAATAGTAACATCCCATAAATAATAGTAACACCCCATAAATAATAGTAACACCCCATAAATAATAGTAACATCCCATAAATAATAGTAACACCCCATAAATAATAGTAACACCCCATAAATAATAGTAACATCCCATAAATAATAGTAACACCCCATAAATAATAGTAACACCCCATAAATAATAGTAACACCCATAAATAATAGTAACGCCCCATAAATAATAGTAACACCTCATAAATAATAGTAACATCCCATAAATAATAGTAACATCCCATAAATAATAGTAACACCCCATAAATAATAGTAACACCCCATAATAATAGTAACATCCCATAAATAATAGTAACACCCCATAAATAATAGTAACACCCCATAAATAATAGTAACATCCCATAAATAATAGTAACACCCCATAAATAATAGTAACACCCCATAATAATAGTAACACCCCATAAATAATAGTAACACCCCATAAATAATAGTGACATCCCATAAATAATAGTAACACCCCATAAATAATAGTAACACCCATAAATAATAGTAACACCTCATAAATAATAGTAACATCCCATAAATAATAGTAACATCCCATAAATAATAGTAACTCCTCATAAATAATAGTAACACCCCATAAATAATAGTAACACCCCATAATAATAGTAACACCTCATAAATAATAGTAACACCCCATAAATAATAGTAACACCCCATAAATAATAGTAAGATCCCATAAATAATAGTAACACCCCATAAATAATAGTAACATCCCATAATAATAGTAACATCCCATAAATAATAGTAACACCTCATAAATAATAGTAACACCTCATAAATAATAGTAACACCCCATAAATAATAGTAACACCCCATAAATAATAGTAACATCCCATAAATAATAGTAACACCTCATAAATAATGGTAACACCCCATAAATAATAGTAACACCCCATAAATAATAGTGACATCCCATAAATAATAGTGACACCTCATAAATAATAGTAACACCCCATAAATAATAGTAACACCCCATAATAATAGTAACACCTCATAAATAATAGTGACACCCCATAATAATAGTAACATCCCATAAATAATAGTAACACCTCATAAATAATAGTAACACCTCATAATAATAGTAACACCCCATAAATAATAGTAACACCCCATAATAATAGTAACACCTCATAAATAATAGTGACACCCCATAAATAATAGTAACACCCCATAATAATAGTAACACCTCATAAATAATAGTAACATCCCATAAATAATAGTAACATCCCATAAATAATAGTAACATCTTATACATAATAGTAACACCTCATAATAATAGTAACACCCCATAAATAATAGTAACACCTCATAATAATAGTAACACCCCATAAATAATAGTAACATCCCATAAATAATAGTAACATCCCATAAATAATAGTAACACCTCATAAATAATAGTAACATCCCATAAATAATAGTAACATCCCATAAATAATAGTAACACCTCATAAATAATAGTAACATCCCATAAATAATAGTAACACCCCATAAATAATAGTAACACCTCATAAATAATAGTAACATCCCATAAATAATAGTAACATCCCATAAATAATAGTAACATCCCATAAATAATAGTAACACCTCATAAATAATAGTAACATCCCATAAATAATAGTAACATCCCATAAATAATAGTAACACCCCATAAATAATAGTAACATCCCATAAATAATAGTAACATCCCATAAATAATAGTAACACCTCATAAATAATAGTAACATCCCATAAATAATAGTAACACCTCATAAATAATAGTAACATCCCATAAATAATAGTAACATCCCATAAATAATAGTAACACCTCATAAATAATAGTAACATCCCATAAATAATAGTAACACCTCATAAATAATAGTAACATCCCATAAATAATAGTAACGCCCCATAAATAATAGTAACACCCCATAAATAATAGTAACATCCCATAAATAATAGTAACATCCCATAAATAATAGTAACACCCCATAAATAATAGTAACACCCCATAATAATAGTAACACCTCATAAATAATAGTAACATCCCATAAATAATAGTAACACCCCATAAATAATAGTAACACCCCATAAATAATAGTAACATCCCATAAATAATAGTGACACCCCATAAATAATAGTAACATCCCATAAATAATAGTAACACCTCATAAATAATAGTAACATCCCATAAATAATAGTAACACCCATAAATAATAGTAACACCCCATAAATAATAGTAACATCCCATAAATAATAGTAACATCCCATAAATACTAGTAACACCCATAAATGATAGTAACACCCCATAAATGATAGTAACACCTCATAAATAATAGTGACACCCCATAAATACTAGTAACACCCCATAAATACTAGTAACACCCCATAAATAATAGTAACACCCCATAAATAATAGTAACATCCCATAAATAATAGTAACATCCCATAATAATAGTAACACCTCATAAATAATAGTAACATCCCATAATAATAGTAACACCCCATAATAATAGTAACATCCCATAAATAATAGTAACATCCCATAAATACTAGTAACACCCCATAAATAATAGTGACACCCCATAAATGATAGTAACATCCCATAATAATAGTAACACCCCATAAATAATAGTAACATCCCATAAATAATAGTAACATCCCATAAATAATAGTAACACCCCATAAATAATAGTAACATCCCATAAATAATAGTAACATCCCATAAATACTAGTAACACCCCATAAATAATAGTGACATCCCATAAATAATAGTAACATCCCATAAATACTAGTAACACCCCATAAATAATAGTGACACCCCATAAATAATAGTAACATCCCATAAATAATAGTAACACCCCATAAATAATAGTAACACCTCATAAATAATAGTAACACCCCATAATAATAGTAACACCTCATAAATAATAGTCACATCCCATAAATAATAGTAACACCCCATAAATAATAGTAACACCCCATAAATAATAGTAACACCTCATAAATAACAGTAACATCCCATAATAATAGTAACATCCCATAAATAATAGTAACATCCCATAAATAATAGTAACACCCATAAATAATAGTAACATCCCATAAATAATAGTAACACCTCATAAATAATAGTAACACCCCATAAATAATAGTAACACCTCATAAATAATAGTAACACCCCATAATAATAGTGACACCCCATAAATGATAGTAACATCCCATAATAATAGTAACACCCCATAAATAATAGTAACATCCCATAAATAATAGTAACACCTCATAAATAATAGTAACACCCCATAAATAATAGTAACACCTCATAAATAATAGTAACACCCCATAATAATAGTGACACCCCATAAATGATAGTAACATCCCATAATAATAGTAACACCCCATAAATAATAGTAACACCTCATAAATAATAGTAACACCTCATAAATAATAGTGACACCCCATAATAATAGTAACACCCCATAAATAATAGTAACACCCCATAAATAATAGTAACACCCCATAAATAATAGTAACATCCCATAAATAATAGTAACATCCCATAAATAATAGTAACATCCCATAAATAATAGTAACACCTCATAAATAATAGTAACACCTCATAAATAATAGTAACACCCCATAAATAATAGTAACACCTCATAAATAATAGTAACACCTCATAAATAATAGTAACATCCCATAAATAATAGTAACACCTCATAAATAATAGTAACACCTCATAAATAATAGTAACACCCCATAAATAATAGTAACACCCCATAAAAAAAAGTAACATCCCATAAATAATAGTAACACCTCATAAATAATGGTAACACCCCATAAATAATAGTAACACCCCATAAATAATAGTAACACCCATAAATAATAGTAACATCCCATAAATAATAGTAACACCTCATAAATAATAGTAACACCCCATAAATAATAGTAACACCCCATAAATAATAGTAACACCCCATAAATAATAGTAACACCTCATAAATAATAGTAACACCTCATAAATAATAGTAACACCCCATAAATAATAGTAACACCCCATAAATAATAGTAACATCCCATAAATAATAGTAACACCTCATAAATAATGGTAACACCCCATAAATAATAGTAACACCTCATAAATAATGGTAACACCCCATAAATAATAGTAACACCCCATAAATAATAGTAACACCCATAAATAATAGTAACACCCCATAAATAATAGTAACACCTCATAAATAATGGTAACACCCCATAAATAATAGTAACACCCCATAAATAATAGTAACACCCATAAATAATAGTAACATCCCATAAATAATATTAACACCCCATAAATAATAGTAACACCCATAAATAATAGTAACATCCCATAAATAATAGTAACACCTCATAAATAATAGTAACACCTCATAAATAATAGTAACACCCCATAAATAATAGTAACACCCCATAAATAATAGTGACATCCCATAAATAATAGTGACACCTCATAAATAATAGTAACACCCCATAATAATAGTAACACCTCATAAATAATAGTGACACCCCATAATAATAGTAACACCCCATAAATAATAGTAACACCTCATAATAATAGTAACACCCCATAAATAATAGTAACACCCCATAATAATAGTAACACCTCATAAATAATAGTAACACCCCATAAATAATAGTAACACCCCATAAATAATAGTAACACCTCATAAATAATAGTGACACCCCATAAATAATAGTAACACCCCATAATAATAGTAACACCTGATAAATAATAGTGACACCCCATAAATAATAGTAACACCCCATAATAATAGTAACACCTCATAAATAATAGTAACACCTCATAAATAATAGTAACATCCCATAAATAATAGTAACACCCCATAAATAATAGTAACATCCCATAAATAATAGTAACACCCCATAATAATAGTAACATCCCATAATAATAGTAACATCTCATAAATAATAGTAACACCTCATAATAATAGTAACACCCCATAAATAATAGTAATACCTCATAAATAATAGTAACATCCCATAAATAATAGTAACATCCCATAAATAATAGTAACACCCCATAAATAATAGTAACACCCCATAATAATAGTAACACCCCATAAATAATAGTAACACCCCATAATAATAGTAACACCCCATAAATAATAGTAACATCCCATAAATAATAGTAACACCTCATAAATAATAGTAACACCTCATAAATAATAGTAACATCCCATAAATAATAGTAACATCCCATAAATAATAGTGACATCCCATAAATAATAGTAACACCTCATAAATAATAGTAACACCCCATAAATAATAGTAACATCCCATAATAATAGTAACATCCCATAATAATAGTAACACCCCATAAATAATAGTAACACCCCATAATAATAGTAACATCCCATAAATAATAGTAACACCTCATAAATAATAGTAACACCCCATAAATAATAGTAACATCCCATAAATAATAGTAACATCTCATAAATAATAGTAACATCCCATAAATAACAGTAACATCCCATAAATAATAGTAACATCCCATAAATAATAGTAACATCCCATAAATAATAGTAACATCTCATAAATAATAGTAATACCCCATAATAATAGTAACACCCCATAAATAATAGTAACAACCCATAAATAATAGTAACACCCCATAATAATAGTAACACCCCATAAATAATAGTAACACCCCATAAATAATAGTAACACCCCATAATAATAGTAACACCTCATAAAAAATAGTAACACCCCATAAATAATAGTAACACCTCATAAATAATAGTAACACCTCATAAATAATAGTAACACCTCATAAAAAATAGTAACACCCCATAAATAATAGTAACACCTCATAAATAATAGTAACACCTCATAAATAATAGTAACATCCCATAAATAATAGTAACATCCCATAAATAATAGTGACATCCCATAAATAATAGTAACACCTCATAAATAATAGTAACACCCCATAAATAATAGTAACATCCCATAATAATAGTAACATCCCATAATAATAGTAACACCCCATAAATAATAGTAACACCCCATAATAATAGTAACATCCCATAAATAATAGTAACACCTCATAAATAATAGTAACACCCCATAAATAATAGTAACATCCCATAAATAATAGTAACATCTCATAAATAATAGTAACATCCCATAAATAATAGTAACATCCCATAAATAATAGTAACATCCCATAAATAATAGTAACATCCCATAAATATTAGTAACATCCCATAAATAATAGTAACATCCCATAAATAATAGTAACACCCCATAAATAATAGTAACATCTCATAAATAATAGTAATACCCCATAATAATAGTAACACCCCATAAATAATAGTAACAACCCATAAATAACAGTAACATCCCATAAATAATAGTAACATCCCATAAATAATAGTAACATCCCATAAATAATAGTAACATCTCATAAATAATAGTAATACCCCATAATAATAGTAACACCCCATAAATAATAGTAACAACCCATAAATAATAGTAACACCCCATAATAATAGTAACACCCCATAAATAATAGTAACACCCCATAAATAATAGTAACACCCCATAATAATAGTAACACCTCATAAAAAATAGTAACACCCCATAAATAATAGTAACACCTCATAAATAATAGTAACACCTCATAAATAATAGTAACACCTCATAAAAAATAGTAACACCCCATAAATAATAGTAACACCTCATAAATAATAGTAACACCTCATAAATAATAGTAACATCCCATAAATAATAGTAACATCCCATAAATAATAGTGACATCCCATAAATAATAGTAACACCTCATAAATAATAGTAACACCCCATAAATAATAGTAACATCCCATAATAATAGTAACATCCCATAATAATAGTAACACCCCATAAATAATAGTAACACCCCATAATAATAGTAACATCCCATAAATAATAGTAACACCTCATAAATAATAGTAACACCCCATAAATAATAGTAACATCCCATAAATAATAGTAACATCTCATAAATAATAGTAACATCCCATAAATAATAGTAACATCCCATAAATAATAGTAACATCCCATAAATAATAGTAACATCCCATAAATATTAGTAACATCCCATAAATAATAGTAACATCCCATAAATAATAGTAACACCCCATAAATAATAGTAACACCTCATAATAATAGTAACATCCCATAAATAATAGTAACATCTCATAAATAATAGTAACATCCCATAAATAATAGTAACATCTCATAAATAATAGTAATACCCCATAATAATAGTAACACCCCATAAATAATAGTAACACCCCATAAATAATAGTAACAACCCATAAATAATAGTAACACCCCATAATAATAGTAACACCCCATAAATAATAGTAACACCTCATAAAAAATAGTAACACCCCATAAATAATAGTAACATCCCATAAATAATAGTAACACCTCATAAATAATAGTGACATCCCATAAATAATAGTGACACCTCATAAATAATAGTAACATCCCATAAATAATAGTAACACCCCATAAATAATAGTAACACCTCATAAATAATAGTAACACCCCATAAATAATAGTAACACCCCATAAATAATAGTAACACCCCATAATAATAGTAACACCCCATAAATAATAGTAACACCCCATAAATAATAGTAACACCCCATAATAATAGCAACACCCCATAAATAATAGTAACATCCCATAAATAATAGTAACATCCCATAATAATAGCAACACCCCATAAATAATAGTAACACCTCATAAATAATAGTAACACCCCATAAATAATAGTAACACCTCATAAATAATAGTAACACCCCATAATAATAGTAACACCTCATAAATAATAGTAACACCCCATAAATAATAGTAACACCTCATAAATAATAGTAACACCCCATAATAATAGTAACACCTCATAAATAATAGTAACGCCCCATAAATAATAGTAACACCTCATAAATAATAGTAACACCCCATAATAATAGTAACACCCCATAAATAATAGTAACACCCCATAATAATAGTAACACCCCATAAATAATAGTAACATCCCATAAATAATAGTAACATCCCATAAATAATAGTAACACCTCATAAATAATAGTAACACCCCATAAATAATAGTAACACCCCATAAATAATAGTAACACCTCATAAATAATAGTAACACCCCATAATAATAGTAACACCCCATAAATAATAGTAACACCCCATAATAATAGTAACATCCCATAAATAATAGTAACACCTCATAAATAATAGTAACACCCCATAATAATAGTAACACCCCATAAATAATAGTAACACCCCATAATAATAGTAACATCCCATAAATAATAGTAACACCCCATAAATAATAGTAACACCCCATAAATAATAGTAACACCTCATAAATAATAGTAACACCCCATAAATAATAGTAACACCTCATAAATAATAGTAACACCCCATAAAAAATAGTAACATCCCATAAATAATAGTAACACCTCATAAATAATAGTGACATCCCATAAATAATAGTGACACCTCATAAATAATAGTAACATCCCATAAATAATAGTAACACCCCATAAATAATAGTAACACCTCATAAATAATAGTAACACCCCATAAATAATAGTAACATCCCATATATAATAGTAACATCCCATAATAATAGTAACACCCCATAAATAATAGTAACACCCCATAAATAATAGTAACACCCCATAATAATAGCAACACCCCATAAATAATAGTAACATCCCATAAATAATAGTAACACCCCATAAATAATCGCAACACCCCATAATAATAGTAACACCCCATAAATAATAGTAACACCCCATAATAATAGTAACACCCCATAAATAATAGTAACACCCCATAATAATAGTAACACCCCATAAATAATAGTAACATCCCATAAATAATAGTAACATCCCATAAATAATAGTAACACCTCATAAATAATAGTAACATCCCATAAATAATAGTAACACCCCATAAATAATAGTAACACCTCATAAATAATAGTAACACCCCATAAATAATACTAACATCCCATAAATAATAGTAACATCCCATAAATAATAGTAACACCCCATAAATAATAGTAACACCCCATAATAATAGTAACACCCCATAAATAATAGTAACACCCCATAAATAATAGTAACACCTCATAATAATAGTAACACCACATAAATAATAGTAACATCCCATAAATAATAGTAACACCTCATAAATAACAGTGACACCCCATAAATAATAGTAACATCCCATAAATAATAGTAACATCCCATAAATAATAGTAACACCCATAAATAATAGTAACGCCCCATAAATAATAGTAACACCTCATAAATAATAGTAACATCCCATAAATAATAGTAACATCCCATAAATAATAGTAACACCCCATAAATAATAGTAACACCCCATAATAATAGTAACATCCCATAAATAATAGTAACACCCCATAAATAATAGTAACACCCCATAAATAATAGTAACATCCCATAAATAATAGTAACACCCCATAAATAATAGTAACACCCCATAAATAATAGTAACACCTCATAATAATAGTAACACCACATAAATAATAGTAACATCCCATAAATAATAGTAACACCTCATAAATAATAGTGACACCCCATAAATAATAGTAACATCCCATAAATAATAGTAACATCCCATAAATAATAGTAACACCCATAAATAATAGTAACGCCCCATAAATAATAGTAACACCTCATAAATAATAGTAACATCCCATAAATAATAGTAACATCCCATAAATAATAGTAACACCCCATAAATAATAGTAACACCCCATAATAATAGTAACACCCCATAATAATAGTAACATCCCATAAATAATAGTAACACCCCATAAATAATAGTAACATCCCATAAATAATAGTAACACCCCATAAATAATAGTAACGCCCCATAAATAATAGTAACACCTCATAAATAATAGTAACATCCCATAAATAATAGTAACATCCCATAAATAATAGTAACACCCCATAAATAATAGTAACACCCCATAATAATAGTAACACCCCATAAATAATAGTAACACCCCATAATAATAGTAACACCCCATAAATAATAGTAACATCCCATAAATAATAGTAACACCTCATAAATAATAGTAACACCTCATAAATAATAGTAACATCCCATAAATAATAGTAACATCCCATAAATAATAGTGACATCCCATAAATAATAGTAACACCTCATAAATAATAGTAACACCCCATAAATAATAGTAACACCCCATAATAATAGTAACACCCCATAAATAATAGTAACACCCCATAAATAATAGTAACACCCCATAATAATAGCAACACCCCATAAATAATAGTAACACCTCATAAATAATAGTAACATCCCATAAATAATAGTAACATCCCATAAATAATAGTAACATCCCATAATAATAGCAACACCCCATAAATAATAGTAACACCCCATAAATAATAGTAACATCCCATAAATAATAGTAACATCACATAATAATAGCAACACCCCATAAATAATAGTAACACCCCATAATAATAGTAACACCCCATAAATAATAGTAACATCCCATAAATAATAGTAACACCCCATAAATAATAGTAACATCCCATAAATAATAGTAACACCCCATAATAATAGTAACATCCCATAAATAATAGTAACACCCCATAAATAATAGTAACATCCCATAAATAATAGTAACATCCCATAAATAATAGTTACACCTCATAAATAATAGTAACACCCCATAAATAATAGTAACACCCCATAAATAATAGTAACACCCCATAATAATAGTAACATCCCATAAATAATAGTAACACCTCATAAATAATAGTAACACCCCATAATAATAGTGACACCCCATAAATAATAGTAACATCCCATAAATAATAGTAACACCTCATAAATAATAGTAACACCCCATAAATAATAGTAACACCCCATAATAATAGTAACACCCCATAAATAATAGTAACATCCCATAAATAATAGTAACACCCCATAATAATAGTAACACCCCATAAATAATAGTAACACCCCATAAATAATCGCAACACCCCATAATAATAGTAACACCCCATAAATAATAGTAACACCCCATAATAATAGTAACACCCCATAAATAATAGTAACACCCCATAATAATAGTAACACCCCATAAATAATAGTAACATCCCATAAATAATAGTAACATCCCATAAATAATAGTAACACCTCATAAATAATAGTAACACCCCATAAATAATAGTAACACCCCATAAATAATAGTAACACCTCATAAATAATAGTAACACCCCATAATAATAGTAACACCCCATAAATAATAGTAACACCCCATAATAATAGTAACATCCCATAAATAATAGTAACACCTCATAAATAATAGTAACACCCCATAATAATAGTAACACCCCATAAATAATAGTAACACCCCATAATAATAGTAACATCCCATAAATAATAGTAACACCCCATAAATAATAGTAACACCCCATAAATAATAGTAACACCTCATAAATAATAGTAACACCCCATAAATAATAGTAACACCTCATAAATAATAGTAACACCCCATAAAAAATAGTAACACCTCATAAATAATAGTAACACCCCATAAATAATAGTAACATCCCATAAATAATAGTAACACCTCATAAATAATAGTGACATCCCATAAATAATAGTGACACCTCATAAATAATAGTAACATCCCATAAATAATAGTAACACCCCATAAATAATAGTAACACCTCATAAATAATAGTAACACCCCATAAATAATAGTAACATCCCATATATAATAGTAACATCCCATAATAATAGTAACACCCCATAATAAATAGTAACACCCCATAAATAATAGTAACACCCCATAATAATAGCAACACCCCATAAATAATAGTAACATCCCATAAATAATAGTAACACCCCATAAATAATCGCAACACCCCATAATAATAGTAACACCCCATAAATAATAGTAACACCCCATAATAATAGTAACACCCCATAAATAATAGTAACACCCCATAATAATAGTAACACCCCATAAATAATAGTAACATCCCATAAATAATAGTAACATCCCATAAATAATAGTAACACCTCATAAATAATAGTAACATCCCATAAATAATAGTAACACCCCATAAATAATAGTAACACCTCATAAATAATAGTAACACCCCATAAATAATACTAACATCCCATAAATAATAGTAACATCCCATAAATAATAGTAACACCCCATAAATAATAGTAACACCCCATAATAATAGTAACACCCCATAAATAATAGTAACACCCCATAAATAATAGTAACACCTCATAATAATAGTAACACCACATAAATAATAGTAACATCCCATAAATAATAGTAACACCTCATAAATAATAGTGACACCCCATAAATAATAGTAACATCCCATAAATAATAGTAACATCCCATAAATAATAGTAACACCCATAAATAATAGTAACGCCCCATAAATAATAGTAACACCTCATAAATAATAGTAACATCCCATAAATAATAGTAACATCCCATAAATAATAGTAACACCCCATAAATAATAGTAACACCCCATAATAATAGTAACATCCCATAAATAATAGTAACACCCCATAAATAATAGTAACACCCCATAAATAATAGTAACATCCCATAAATAATAGTAACACCCCATAAATAATAGTAACACCCCATAAATAATAGTAACACCTCATAATAATAGTAACACCACATAAATAATAGTAACATCCCATAAATAATAGTAACACCTCATAAATAATAGTGACACCCCATAAATAATAGTAACATCCCATAAATAATAGTAACATCCCATAAATAATAGTAACACCCATAAATAATAGTAACGCCCCATAAATAATAGTAACACCTCATAAATAATAGTAACATCCCATAAATAATAGTAACATCCCATAAATAATAGTAACACCCCATAAATAATAGTAACACCCCATAATAATAGTAACATCCCATAAATAATAGTAACACCCCATAAATAATAGTAACACCCCATAAATAATAGTAACATCCCATAAATAATAGTAACACCCCATAAATAATAGTAACACCCCATAATAATAGTAACACCCCATAAATAATAGTAACACCCCATAAATAATAGTAACACCCCATAAATAATAGTGACATCCCATAAATAATAGTAACACCCCATAAATAATAGTAACACCCATAAATAATAGTAACACCTCATAAATAATAGTAACATCCCATAAATAATAGTAACATCCCATAAATAATAGTAACTCCTCATAAATAATAGTAACACCCCATAAATAATAGTAACACCCCATAATAATAGTAACACCTCATAAATAATAGTAACACCCCATAAATAATAGTAACACCCCATAAATAATAGTAAGATCCCATAAATAATAGTAACACCCCATAAATAATAGTAACATCCCATAATAATAGTAACATCCCATAAATAATAGTAACACCTCATAAATAATAGTAACACCCCATAAATAATAGTAACACCCCATAAATAATAGTAACATCCCATAAATAATAGTAACACCTCATAAATAATAGTAACATCCCATAAATAATAGTAACACCTCATAAATAATAGTAACACCCCATAAATAATAGTAACACCCCATAAATAATAGTGACATCCCATAAATAATAGTGACACCTCATAAATAATAGTAACACCACATAAATAATAGTAACACCCCATAATAATAGTAACACCTCATAAATAATAGTGACACCCCATAAATAATAGTAACACCCCATAATAATAGTAACACCCCATAAATAATAGTAACATCCCATAAATAATAGTAACATCCCATAAATAATAGTAACACCTCATAAATAATAGTGACACCCCATAAATAATAGTAACATCCCATAAATAATAGTAACATCCCATAAATAATAGTAACACCCCATAAATAATAGTAACATACCATAAATAATAGTAACATCCCATAAATAATAGTAACACCCCATAAATAATAGTAACACCCCATAAATAATAGTAACATCCCATAAATAATAGTAACACCCCATAAATAATAGTAACACCCCATAAATAATAGTAACATCCCATAAATAATAGTAACACCCCATAAATAATAGTAACACCCCATAAATAATAGTAACACCCATAAATAATAGTAACGCCCCATAAATAATAGTAACACCTCATAAATAATAGTAACATCCCATAAATAATAGTAACATCCCATAAATAATAGTAACACCCCATAAATAATAGTAACACCCCATAATAATAGTAACATCCCATAAATAATAGTAACACCCCATAAATAATAGTAACACCCCATAAATAATAGTAACATCCCATAAATAATAGTAACACCCCATAAATAATAGTAACACCCCATAATAATAGTAACACCCCATAAATAATAGTAACACCCCATAAATAATAGTAACACCCCATAAATAATAGTGACATCCCATAAATAATAGTAACACCCCATAAATAATAGTAACACCCATAAATAATAGTAACACCTCATAAATAATAGTAACATCCCATAAATAATAGTAACATCCCATAAATAATAGTAACTCCTCATAAATAATAGTAACACCCCATAAATAATAGTAACACCCCATAATAATAGTAACACCTCATAAATAATAGTAACACCCCATAAATAATAGTAACACCCCATAAATAATAGTAAGATCCCATAAATAATAGTAACACCCCATAAATAATAGTAACATCCCATAATAATAGTAACATCCCATAAATAATAGTAACACCTCATAAATAATAGTAACACCTCATAAATAATAGTAACACCCCATAAATAATAGTAACACCCCATAAATAATAGTAACATCCCATAAATAATAGTAACACCTCATAAATAATGGTAACACCCCATAAATAATAGTAAGATCCCATAAATAATAGTAACACCCCATAAATAATAGTAACATCCCATAATAATAGTAACATCCCATAAATAATAGTAACACCTCATAAATAATAGTAACACCTCATAAATAATAGTAACACCCCATAAATAATAGTAACACCCCATAAATAATAGTAACATCCCATAAATAATAGTAACACCTCATAAATAATGGTAACACCCCATAAATAATAGTAACACCCCATAATAATAGTAACACCTCATAAATAATAGTAACACCCCATAATAATAGTAACACCCCATAAATAATAGTAACACCTCATAAATAATAGTGACATCCCATAAATAATAGTGACACCTCATAAATAATAGTAACACCCCATAAATAATAGTAACACCCCATAATAATAGTAACACCTCATAAATAATAGTGACACCCCATAATAATAGTAACATCCCATAAATAATAGTAACACCTCATAAATAATAGTAACACCTCATAATAATAGTAACACCCCATAAATAATAGTAACACCCCATAATAATAGTAACACCTCATAAATAATAGTGACACCCCATAAATAATAGTAACACCCCATAATAATAGTAACACCTCATAAATAATAGTAACATCCCATAAATAATAGTAACATCCCATAAATAATAGTAACATCTTATACATAATAGTAACACCTCATAATAATAGTAACACCCCATAAATAATAGTAACACCCCATAATAATAGTAACACCTCATAAATAATAGTGACACCCCATAAATAATAGTAACACCCCATAATAATAGTAACACCTCATAAATAATAGTAACACCTCATAAATAATAGTAACATCCCATAAATAATAGTAACACCCCATAAATAATAGTAACATCCCATAAATAATAGTAACACCCCATAATAATAGTAACATCCCATAATAATAGTAACATCTCATAAATAATAGTAACACTTCATAATAATAGTAACACCCCATAATAATAGTAACACCTCATAAATAATAGTAACACCCCATAAATAATAGTAACACCCCATAATAATAGTAACACCTCATAAATAATAGTAACACCCCATAAATAATAGTAACACCCCATAAATAATAGTAAGATCCCATAAATAATAGTAACTCCTCATAAATAATAGTAACACCCCATAAATAATAGTAACACCCCATAATAATAGTAACACCTCATAAATAATAGTAACACCCCATAAATAATAGTAACACCCCATAAATAATAGTAAGATCCCATAAATAATAGTAACACCCCATAAATAATAGTAACATCCCATAATAATAGTAACATCCCATAAATAATAGTAACACCTCATAAATAATAGTAACACCTCATAAATAATAGTAACACCCCATAAATAATAGTAACACCCCATAAATAATAGTAACATCCCATAAATAATAGTAACACCTCATAAATAATGGTAACACCCCATAAATAATAGTAACACCCCATAAATAATAGTGACATCCCATAAATAATAGTGACACCTCATAAATAATAGTAACACCCCATAAATAATAGTAACACCCCATAATAATAGTAACACCTCATAAATAATAGTGACACCCCATAATAATAGTAACATCCCATAAATAATAGTAACACCTCATAAATAATAGTAACACCTCATAATAATAGTAACACCCCATAAATAATAGTAACACCCCATAATAATAGTGACATCCCATAAATAATAGTAACACCCCATAAATAATAGTAACACCCCATAAATAATAGTAACACCCCATAAATAATAGTAACACCCCATAAATAATAGTAACACCCCATAAATAATAGTGACATCCCATAAATAATAGTAACACCCCATAAATAATAGTAACACCCCATAAATAATAGTGACATCCCATAAATAATAGTAACACCCCATAAATAATAGTAACACCCCATAAATAATAGTAACACCCCATAATAATAGTAACACCTCATAAATAATAGTGACACCCCATAAATAATAGTAACACCCCATAATAATAGTAACACCTCATAAATAATAGTAACATCCCATAAATAATAGTAACATCCCATAAATAATAGTAACATCTTATACATAATAGTAACACCTCATAATAATAGTAACACCCCATAAATAATAGTAACACCCCATAATAATAGTAACACCTCATAAATAATAGTGACACCCCATAAATAATAGTAACACCCCATAATAATAGTAACACCTCATAAATAATAGTAACACCTCATAAATAATAGTAACATCCCATAAATAATAGTAACACCCCATAAATAATAGTAACATCCCATAAATAATAGTAACACCCCATAATAATAGTAACATCCCATAATAATAGTAACATCTCATAAATAATAGTAACACCTCATAATAATAGTAACACCCCATAATAATAGTAACACCTCATAAATAATAGTAACACCCCATAAATAATAGTAACACCCCATAATAATAGTAACACCTCATAAATAATAGTAACACCCCATAAATAATAGTAACACCCCATAATAATAGTAACATCCCATAATAATAGTAACACCCCATAAATAATAGAAACACCTCATAATAATAGTAACATCCCATAATAATAGTAACATCCCATAAATAATAGTAACACCCCATAAATAATAGTAACATCCCATAAATAATAGTAACATCTCATAATAATAGTAACACCCCATAAATAATAGTAACATCCCATAAATAATAGTAACATCCCATAAATAATAGTAACACCCCATAATAATAGTAACACCCCATAAATAATAGTAACACCCCATAAATAATAGTAACACCCCATAAATAATAGTGACATCCCATAAATAATAGTAACACCCCATAAATAATAGTAACACCCCATAAATAATAGTAACACCCCATAATAATAGTAACATCCCATAAATAATAGTAACACCCCATAAATAATAGTAACACCCCATAAATAATAGTAGCATCCCATAAATAATAGTAACACCTCATAAATAATAGTAACATCCCATAAATAATAGTAACATCCCATAAATAATAGTAACACCCCATAAATAATAGTAACACCTCATAAATAATAGTAACATCCCATAAATAATAGTAATACCCCATAAATAATAGTAACATCCCATAAATAATAGTAACATCCCATAAATAATAGTAACACCCCATAATAATAGTAACACCTCATAAATAATAGTGACACCCCATAAATAATAGTAACACCCCATAATAATAGTAACATCCCATAATAATAGTTACATCCCATAAATAATAGTAACACCTCATAAATAATAGTAACACCCCATAATAATAGTAACACCCCATAAATAATAGTAACATCCCATAAATAATAGTAACATCCCATAAATAATAGTAACACCCCATAAATAATAGTAACATCCCATAAATAATAGTAACACCCCATAATAATAGTAACACCCCATAAATAATAGTAACATCCCATAAATAATAGTAACACCCCATAATAATAGTAACACCCCATAAATAATAGTAACACCCCATAAATAATCGCAACACCCCATAATAATAGTAACACCCCATAAATAATAGTAACACCCCATAATAATAGTAACACCCCATAAATAATAGTAACACCCCATAATAATAGTAACACCCCATAAATAATAGTAACATCCCATAAATAATAGTAACATCCCATAAATAATAGTAACACCTCATAAATAATAGTAACACCCCATAAATAATAGTAACACCCCATAAATAATAGTAACACCTCATAAATAATAGTAACACCCCATAATAATAGTAACACCCCATAAATAATAGTAACACCCCATAATAATAGTAACATCCCATAAATAATAGTAACACCTCATAAATAATAGTAACACCCCATAATAATAGTAACACCCCATAAATAATAGTAACACCCCATAATAATAGTAACATCCCATAAATAATAGTAACACCCCATAAATAATAGTAACACCCCATAAATAATAGTAACACCTCATAAATAATAGTAACACCCCATAAATAATAGTAACACCTCATAAATAATAGTAACACCCCATAAAAAATAGTAACATCCCATAAATAATAGTAACACCTCATAAATAATAGTGACATCCCATAAATAATAGTGACACCTCATAAATAATAGTAACATCCCATAAATAATAGTAACACCCCATAAATAATAGTAACACCTCATAAATAATAGTAACACCCCATAAATAATAGTAACATCCCATATATAATAGTAACATCCCATAATAATAGTAACACCCCATAAATAATAGTAACACCCCATAAATAATAGTAACACCCCATAATAATAGCAACACCCCATAAATAATAGTAACATCCCATAAATAATAGTAACACCCCATAAATAATCGCAACACCCCATAATAATAGTAACACCCCATAAATAATAGTAACACCCCATAATAATAGTAACACCCCATAAATAATAGTAACACCCCATAATAATAGTAACACCCCATAAATAATAGTAACATCCCATAAATAATAGTAACATCCCATAAATAATAGTAACACCTCATAAATAATAGTAACATCCCATAAATAATAGTAACACCCCATAAATAATAGTAACACCTCATAAATAATAGTAACACCCCATAAATAATACTAACATCCCATAAATAATAGTAACATCCCATAAATAATAGTAACACCCCATAAATAATAGTAACACCCCATAATAATAGTAACACCCCATAAATAATAGTAACACCCCATAAATAATAGTAACACCTCATAATAATAGTAACACCACATAAATAATAGTAACATCCCATAAATAATAGTAACACCTCATAAATAACAGTGACACCCCATAAATAATAGTAACATCCCATAAATAATAGTAACATCCCATAAATAATAGTAACACCCATAAATAATAGTAACGCCCCATAAATAATAGTAACACCTCATAAATAATAGTAACATCCCATAAATAATAGTAACATCCCATAAATAATAGTAACACCCCATAAATAATAGTAACACCCCATAATAATAGTAACATCCCATAAATAATAGTAACACCCCATAAATAATAGTAACACCCCATAAATAATAGTAACATCCCATAAATAATAGTAACACCCCATAAATAATAGTAACACCCCATAAATAATAGTAACACCTCATAATAATAGTAACACCACATAAATAATAGTAACATCCCATAAATAATAGTAACACCTCATAAATAATAGTGACACCCCATAAATAATAGTAACATCCCATAAATAATAGTAACATCCCATAAATAATAGTAACACCCATAAATAATAGTAACGCCCCATAAATAATAGTAACACCTCATAAATAATAGTAACATCCCATAAATAATAGTAACATCCCATAAATAATAGTAACACCCCATAAATAATAGTAACACCCCATAATAATAGTAACACCCCATAATAATAGTAACATCCCATAAATAATAGTAACACCCCATAAATAATAGTAACATCCCATAAATAATAGTAACACCCCATAAATAATAGTAACGCCCCATAAATAATAGTAACACCTCATAAATAATAGTAACATCCCATAAATAATAGTAACATCCCATAAATAATAGTAACACCCCATAAATAATAGTAACACCCCATAATAATAGTAACACCCCATAAATAATAGTAACACCCCATAATAATAGTAACACCCCATAAATAATAGTAACATCCCATAAATAATAGTAACACCTCATAAATAATAGTAACACCTCATAAATAATAGTAACATCCCATAAATAATAGTAACATCCCATAAATAATAGTGACATCCCATAAATAATAGTAACACCTCATAAATAATAGTAACACCCCATAAATAATAGTAACACCCCATAATAATAGTAACACCCCATAAATAATAGTAACACCCCATAAATAATAGTAACACCCCATAATAATAGCAACACCCCATAAATAATAGTAACACCTCATAAATAATAGTAACATCCCATAAATAATAGTAACATCCCATAAATAATAGTAACATCCCATAATAATAGCAACACCCCATAAATAATAGTAACACCCCATAAATAATAGTAACATCCCATAAATAATAGTAACATCACATAATAATAGCAACACCCCATAAATAATAGTAACACCCCATAATAATAGTAACACCCCATAAATAATAGTAACATCCCATAAATAATAGTAACACCCCATAAATAATAGTAACATCCCATAAATAATAGTAACACCCCATAATAATAGTAACATCCCATAAATAATAGTAACACCCCATAAATAATAGTAACATCCCATAAATAATAGTAACATCCCATAAATAATAGTTACACCTCATAAATAATAGTAACACCCCATAAATAATAGTAACACCCCATAAATAATAGTAACACCCCATAATAATAGTAACATCCCATAAATAATAGTAACACCTCATAAATAATAGTAACACCCCATAATAATAGTGACACCCCATAAATAATAGTAACATCCCATAAATAATAGTAACACCTCATAAATAATAGTAACACCCCATAAATAATAGTAACACCCCATAATAATAGTAACACCCCATAAATAATAGTAACATCCCATAAATAATAGTAACACCCCATAATAATAGTAACACCCCATAAATAATAGTAACACCCCATAAATAATCGCAACACCCCATAATAATAGTAACACCCCATAAATAATAGTAACACCCCATAATAATAGTAACACCCCATAAATAATAGTAACACCCCATAATAATAGTAACACCCCATAAATAATAGTAACATCCCATAAATAATAGTAACATCCCATAAATAATAGTAACACCTCATAAATAATAGTAACACCCCATAAATAATAGTAACACCCCATAAATAATAGTAACACCTCATAAATAATAGTAACACCCCATAATAATAGTAACACCCCATAAATAATAGTAACACCCCATAATAATAGTAACATCCCATAAATAATAGTAACACCTCATAAATAATAGTAACACCCCATAATAATAGTAACACCCCATAAATAATAGTAACACCCCATAATAATAGTAACATCCCATAAATAATAGTAACACCCCATAAATAATAGTAACACCCCATAAATAATAGTAACACCTCATAAATAATAGTAACACCCCATAAATAATAGTAACACCTCATAAATAATAGTAACACCCCATAAAAAATAGTAACACCTCATAAATAATAGTAACACCCCATAAATAATAGTAACATCCCATAAATAATAGTAACACCTCATAAATAATAGTGACATCCCATAAATAATAGTGACACCTCATAAATAATAGTAACATCCCATAAATAATAGTAACACCCCATAAATAATAGTAACACCTCATAAATAATAGTAACACCCCATAAATAATAGTAACATCCCATATATAATAGTAACATCCCATAATAATAGTAACACCCCATAATAAATAGTAACACCCCATAAATAATAGTAACACCCCATAATAATAGCAACACCCCATAAATAATAGTAACATCCCATAAATAATAGTAACACCCCATAAATAATCGCAACACCCCATAATAATAGTAACACCCCATAAATAATAGTAACACCCCATAATAATAGTAACACCCCATAAATAATAGTAACACCCCATAATAATAGTAACACCCCATAAATAATAGTAACATCCCATAAATAATAGTAACATCCCATAAATAATAGTAACACCTCATAAATAATAGTAACATCCCATAAATAATAGTAACACCCCATAAATAATAGTAACACCTCATAAATAATAGTAACACCCCATAAATAATACTAACATCCCATAAATAATAGTAACATCCCATAAATAATAGTAACACCCCATAAATAATAGTAACACCCCATAATAATAGTAACACCCCATAAATAATAGTAACACCCCATAAATAATAGTAACACCTCATAATAATAGTAACACCACATAAATAATAGTAACATCCCATAAATAATAGTAACACCTCATAAATAATAGTGACACCCCATAAATAATAGTAACATCCCATAAATAATAGTAACATCCCATAAATAATAGTAACACCCATAAATAATAGTAACGCCCCATAAATAATAGTAACACCTCATAAATAATAGTAACATCCCATAAATAATAGTAACATCCCATAAATAATAGTAACACCCCATAAATAATAGTAACACCCCATAATAATAGTAACATCCCATAAATAATAGTAACACCCCATAAATAATAGTAACACCCCATAAATAATAGTAACATCCCATAAATAATAGTAACACCCCATAAATAATAGTAACACCCCATAAATAATAGTAACACCTCATAATAATAGTAACACCACATAAATAATAGTAACATCCCATAAATAATAGTAACACCTCATAAATAATAGTGACACCCCATAAATAATAGTAACATCCCATAAATAATAGTAACATCCCATAAATAATAGTAACACCCATAAATAATAGTAACGCCCCATAAATAATAGTAACACCTCATAAATAATAGTAACATCCCATAAATAATAGTAACATCCCATAAATAATAGTAACACCCCATAAATAATAGTAACACCCCATAATAATAGTAACATCCCATAAATAATAGTAACACCCCATAAATAATAGTAACACCCCATAAATAATAGTAACATCCCATAAATAATAGTAACACCCCATAAATAATAGTAACACCCCATAATAATAGTAACACCCCATAAATAATAGTAACACCCCATAAATAATAGTAACACCCCATAAATAATAGTGACATCCCATAAATAATAGTAACACCCCATAAATAATAGTAACACCCATAAATAATAGTAACACCTCATAAATAATAGTAACATCCCATAAATAATAGTAACATCCCATAAATAATAGTAACTCCTCATAAATAATAGTAACACCCCATAAATAATAGTAACACCCCATAATAATAGTAACACCTCATAAATAATAGTAACACCCCATAAATAATAGTAACACCCCATAAATAATAGTAAGATCCCATAAATAATAGTAACACCCCATAAATAATAGTAACATCCCATAATAATAGTAACATCCCATAAATAATAGTAACACCTCATAAATAATAGTAACACCCCATAAATAATAGTAACACCCCATAAATAATAGTAACATCCCATAAATAATAGTAACACCTCATAAATAATAGTAACATCCCATAAATAATAGTAACACCTCATAAATAATAGTAACACCCCATAAATAATAGTAACACCCCATAAATAATAGTGACATCCCATAAATAATAGTGACACCTCATAAATAATAGTAACACCCCATAAATAATAGTAACACCCCATAATAATAGTAACACCTCATAAATAATAGTGACACCCCATAAATAATAGTAACACCCCATAATAATAGTAACACCCCATAAATAATAGTAACATCCCATAAATAATAGTAACATCCCATAAATAATAGTAACACCTCATAAATAATAGTGACACCCCATAAATAATAGTAACATCCCATAAATAATAGTAACATCCCATAAATAATAGTAACACCCCATAAATAATAGTAACATACCATAAATAATAGTAACATCCCATAAATAATAGTAACACCCCATAAATAATAGTAACACCCCATAAATAATAGTAACATCCCATAAATAATAGTAACACCCCATAAATAATAGTAACACCCCATAAATAATAGTAACATCCCATAAATAATAGTAACACCCCATAAATAATAGTAACACCCCATAAATAATAGTAACACCCATAAATAATAGTAACGCCCCATAAATAATAGTAACACCTCATAAATAATAGTAACATCCCATAAATAATAGTAACATCCCATAAATAATAGTAACACCCCATAAATAATAGTAACACCCCATAATAATAGTAACATCCCATAAATAATAGTAACACCCCATAAATAATAGTAACACCCCATAAATAATAGTAACATCCCATAAATAATAGTAACACCCCATAAATAATAGTAACACCCCATAATAATAGTAACACCCCATAAATAATAGTAACACCCCATAAATAATAGTAACACCCCATAAATAATAGTGACATCCCATAAATAATAGTAACACCCCATAAATAATAGTAACACCCATAAATAATAGTAACACCTCATAAATAATAGTAACATCCCATAAATAATAGTAACATCCCATAAATAATAGTAACTCCTCATAAATAATAGTAACACCCCATAAATAATAGTAACACCCCATAATAATAGTAACACCTCATAAATAATAGTAACACCCCATAAATAATAGTAACACCCCATAAATAATAGTAAGATCCCATAAATAATAGTAACACCCCATAAATAATAGTAACATCCCATAATAATAGTAACATCCCATAAATAATAGTAACACCTCATAAATAATAGTAACACCTCATAAATAATAGTAACACCCCATAAATAATAGTAACACCCCATAAATAATAGTAACATCCCATAAATAATAGTAACACCTCATAAATAATGGTAACACCCCATAAATAATAGTAACACCCCATAATAATAGTAACACCTCATAAATAATAGTGACACCCCATAATAATAGTAACATCCCATAAATAATAGTAACATCCCATAAATAATAGTAACACCTCATAATAATAGTAACATCCCATAATAATAGTAACATCTCATAAATAATAGTAACACCTCATAATAATAGTAACATCCCATAAATAATAGTAACACCTCATAAATAATAGTAACACCTCATAAATAATAGTAACACCCCATAAATAATAGTAACACCCCATAAATAATAGTAACATCCCATAAATAATAGTAACACCTCATAAATAATGGTAACACCCCATAAATAATAGTAACACCCCATAAATAATAGTAACACCCCATAATAATAGTAACACCTCATAAATAATAGTGACACCCCATAATAATAGTAACATCCCATAAATAATAGTAACATCCCATAAATAATAGTAACACCCCATAATAATAGTAACATCCCATAATAATAGTAACATCTCATAAATAATAGTAACACCTCATAATAATAGTAACACCCCATAATAATAGTAACACCTCATAAATAATAGTAACACCCCATAAATAATAGTAACACCCCATAATAATAGTAACACCTCATAAATAATAGTAACACCCCATAAATAATAGTAACACCCCATAATAATAGTAACATCCCATAATAATAGTAACACCCCATAAATAATAGAAACACCTCATAATAATAGTAACATCCCATAATAATAGTAACATCCCATAAATAATAGTAACACCCCATAAATAATAGTAACACCTCATAAATAATAGTAACACCTCATAAATAATAGTAACACCCCATAATAATAGTAACACCTCATAAATAATAGTAACATCCCATAATAATAGTAACACCTCATAAATAATAGTAACACCCCATAATAATAGTAACACCTCATAAATAATAGTAACACCCCATAATAATAGTAACACCCCATAAATAATAGTAACACCCCATAAATAATAGTAACATCCCATAAATAATAGTAACACCTCATAATAATAGTAACATCCCATAAATAATAGTAACATCCCATAAATAATAGTAACATCCCATAAATAATAGTAACACCCCATAAATAATAGTAACATCCCATAAATAATAGTAACATCCCATAAATAATAGTAACACCTCATAATAATAGTAACACCCCATAAATAATAGTAACATCCCATAATAATAGTAACATCCCATAAATAATAGTAACACCCCATAAATAATAGTAACATCCCATAAATAATAGTAACATCCCATAAATAATAGTAACACCTCATAATAATAGTAACACCCCATAAATAATAGTAACATCCCATAATAATAGTAACATCCCATAAATAATAGTAACACCCCATAAATAATAGTAACATCCCATAATAATAGTAACATCCCATAAATAATAGTAACACCCCATAAATAATAGTAACATCCCATAAATAATAGTAACACCCCATAAATAATAGTAACATCCCATAAATAATAGTAACACCCCATAAATAATAGTAACACCCATAAATAATAGTAACGCCCCATAAATAATAGTAACACCTCATAAATAATAGTAACATCCCATAAATAATAGTAACATCCCATAAATAATAGTAACACCCCATAAATAATAGTAACACCCCATAATAATAGTAACATCCCATAAATAATAGTAACACCCCATAAATAAAAGTAACACCCCATAAATAATAGTAACATCCCATAAATAATAGTAACACCCCATAAATAATAGTAACACCCCATAATAATAGTAACACCCCATAAATAATAGTAACACCCCATAAATAATAGTGACATCCCATAAATAATAGTAACACCCCATAAATAATAGTAACACCCATAAATAATAGTAACACCTCATAAATAATAGTAACATCCCATAAATAATAGTAACATCCCATAAATAATAGTAACTCCTCATAAATAATAGTAACACCCCATAAATAATAGTAACACCCCATAATAATAGTAACACCTCATAAATAATAGTAACACCCCATAAATAATAGTAACACCCCATAAATAATAGTAAGATCCCATAAATAATAGTAACACCCCATAAATAATAGTAACATCCCATAATAATAGTAACATCCCATAAATAATAGTAACACCTCATAAATAATAGTAACACCTCATAAATAATAGTAACACCCCATAAATAATAGTAACACCCCATAAATAATAGTAACATCCCATAAATAATAGTAACACCTCATAAATAATGGTAACACCCCATAAATAATAGTAACACCCCATAATAATAGTAACACCTCATAAATAATAGTAACACCCCATAATAATAGTAACACCCCATAAATAATAGTAACACCTCATAAATAATAGTGACATCCCATAAATAATAGTGACACCTCATAAATAATAGTAACACCCCATAAATAATAGTAACACCCCATAATAATAGTAACACCTCATAAATAATAGTGACACCCCATAATAATAGTAACATCCCATAAATAATAGTAACACCTCATAAATAATAGTAACACCTCATAATAATAGTAACACCCCATAAATAATAGTAACACCCCATAATAATAGTAACACCTCATAAATAATAGTGACACCCCATAAATAATAGTAACACCCCATAATAATAGTAACACCTCATAAATAATAGTAACATCCCATAAATAATAGTAACATCCCATAAATAATAGTAACATCTTATACATAATAGTAACACCTCATAATAATAGTAACACCCCATAAATAATAGTAACACCCCATAATAATAGTAACACCTCATAAATAATAGTGACACCCCATAAATAATAGTAACACCCCATAATAATAGTAACACCTCATAAATAATAGTAACACCTCATAAATAATAGTAACATCCCATAAATAATAGTAACACCCCATAAATAATAGTAACATCCCATAAATAATAGTAACACCCCATAATAATAGTAACATCCCATAATAATAGTAACATCTCATAAATAATAGTAACACTTCATAATAATAGTAACACCCCATAATAATAGTAACACCTCATAAATAATAGTAACACCCCATAAATAATAGTAACACCCCATAATAATAGTAACACCTCATAAATAATAGTAACACCCCATAAATAATAGTAACACCCCATAAATAATAGTAAGATCCCATAAATAATAGTAACTCCTCATAAATAATAGTAACACCCCATAAATAATAGTAACACCCCATAATAATAGTAACACCTCATAAATAATAGTAACACCCCATAAATAATAGTAACACCCCATAAATAATAGTAAGATCCCATAAATAATAGTAACACCCCATAAATAATAGTAACATCCCATAATAATAGTAACATCCCATAAATAATAGTAACACCTCATAAATAATAGTAACACCTCATAAATAATAGTAACACCCCATAAATAATAGTAACACCCCATAAATAATAGTAACATCCCATAAATAATAGTAACACCTCATAAATAATGGTAACACCCCATAAATAATAGTAACACCCCATAAATAATAGTGACATCCCATAAATAATAGTGACACCTCATAAATAATAGTAACACCCCATAAATAATAGTAACACCCCATAATAATAGTAACACCTCATAAATAATAGTGACACCCCATAATAATAGTAACATCCCATAAATAATAGTAACACCTCATAAATAATAGTAACACCTCATAATAATAGTAACACCCCATAAATAATAGTAACACCCCATAATAATAGTGACATCCCATAAATAATAGTAACACCCCATAAATAATAGTAACACCCCATAAATAATAGTAACACCCCATAAATAATAGTAACACCCCATAAATAATAGTAACACCCCATAAATAATAGTGACATCCCATAAATAATAGTAACACCCCATAAATAATAGTAACACCCCATAAATAATAGTAACACCCCATAATAATAGTAACACCTCATAAATAATAGTGACACCCCATAAATAATAGTAACACCCCATAATAATAGTAACACCTCATAAATAATAGTAACATCCCATAAATAATAGTAACATCCCATAAATAATAGTAACATCTTATACATAATAGTAACACCTCATAATAATAGTAACACCCCATAAATAATAGTAACACCCCATAATAATAGTAACACCTCATAAATAATAGTGACACCCCATAAATAATAGTAACACCCCATAATAATAGTAACACCTCATAAATAATAGTAACACCTCATAAATAATAGTAACATCCCATAAATAATAGTAACACCCCATAAATAATAGTAACATCCCATAAATAATAGTAACACCCCATAATAATAGTAACATCCCATAATAATAGTAACATCTCATAAATAATAGTAACACCTCATAATAATAGTAACACCCCATAATAATAGTAACACCTCATAAATAATAGTAACACCCCATAAATAATAGTAACACCCCATAATAATAGTAACACCTCATAAATAATAGTAACACCCCATAAATAATAGTAACACCCCATAATAATAGTAACATCCCATAATAATAGTAACACCCCATAAATAATAGAAACACCTCATAATAATAGTAACATCCCATAATAATAGTAACATCCCATAAATAATAGTAACACCCCATAAATAATAGTAACATCCCATAAATAATAGTAACATCTCATAATAATAGTAACACCCCATAAATAATAGTAACATCCCATAAATAATAGTAACATCCCATAAATAATAGTAACACCCCATAATAATAGTAACACCCCATAAATAATAGTAACACCCCATAAATAATAGTAACACCCCATAAATAATAGTGACATCCCATAAATAATAGTAACACCCCATAAATAATAGTAACACCCCATAAATAATAGTAACACCCCATAATAATAGTAACATCCCATAAATAATAGTAACACCCCATAAATAATAGTAACACCCCATAAATAATAGTAGCATCCCATAAATAATAGTAACACCTCATAAATAATAGTAACATCCCATAAATAATAGTAACATCCCATAAATAATAGTAACACCCCATAAATAATAGTAACACCTCATAAATAATAGTAACATCCCATAAATAATAGTAATACCCCATAAATAATAGTAACATCCCATAAATAATAGTAACATCCCATAAATAATAGTAACACCCCATAATAATAGTAACACCTCATAAATAATAGTGACACCCCATAAATAATAGTAACACCCCATAATAATAGTAACATCCCATAATAATAGTTACATCCCATAAATAATAGTAACACCTCATAAATAATAGTAACACCCCATAATAATAGTAACACCCCATAAATAATAGTAACATCCCATAAATAATAGTAACATCCCATAAATAATAGTAACATCCCATAAATAATAGTAACACCCCATAAATAATAGTAACATCCCATAAATAATAGTAACACCTCATAATAATAGTAACACCCCATAAATAATAGTAACATCCCATAAATAATAGTAACATCCCATAAATAATAGTAACACCCCATAATAATAGTAACACCCCATAAATAATAGTAACACCCCATAAATAATAGTAACACCCCATAAATAATAGTAACACCCCATAAATAATAGTGACATCCCATAAATAATAGTAACACCCCATAAATAATAGTAACACCCCATAAATAATAGTAGCATCCCATAAATAATAGTAACACCTCATAAATAATAGTAACATCCCATAAATAATAGTAACATCCCATAAATAATAGTAACACCCCATAAATAATAGTAACACCTCATAAATAATAGTAACATCCCATAAATAATAGTAATACCCCATAAATAATAGTAACATCCCATAAATAATAGTAACATCCCATAAATAATAGTAACACCCCATAATAATAGTAACACCTCATAAATAATAGTGACACCCCATAAATAATAGTAACACCCCATAATAATAGTAACATCCCATAATAATAGTTACATCCCATAAATAATAGTAACACCTCATAAATAATAGTAACACCTCATAATAATAGTAACATCCCATAAATAATAGTAACACCTCATAAATAATAGTAACACCCCATAATAATAGTAACACCCCATAAATAATAGTAACATCCCATAAATAATAGTAACACCCCATAAATAATAGTAACACCCCATAAATAATAGTAACACCTCATAAATAATAGTAACACCTCATAATAATAGTAACACCCCATAAATAATAGTAACACCTCATAATAATAGTAACACCCCATAAATAATAGTAACACCCCATAAATAATAGTAACACCCCATAATAATAGTAACATCCCATAAATAATAGTAACACCCCATAAATAATAGTAACACCTCATAAATAATAGTAACATCCCATAAATAATAGTAACACCCCATAATAATAGTAACACCCCATAAATAATAGTAACATCCCATAAATAATAGTAACACCCCATAATAATAGTAACACCTCATAAATAATAGTGACACCCCATAAATAATAGTAACACCCCATAATAATAGTAACATCCCATAATAATAGTTACATCCCATAAATAATAGTAACACCTCATAAATAATAGTAACACCTCATAATAATAGTAACACCCCATAAATAATAGTAACACCCCATAATAATAGTAACATCCCATAAATAATAGTAACACCCCATAAATAATAGTAACACCTCATAAATAATAGTAACATCCCATAAATAATAGTAACACCCCATAAATAATAGTGACACCTCATAAATAATAGTAACACCCCATAAATAATAGTAACACCCCATAAATAATAGTAACACCTCATAAATAATAGTAACACCTCATAATAATAGTAACACCCCATAAATAATAGTAACACCCCATAAATAATAGTAACACCCCATAAATAATAGTGACATCCCATAAATAATAGTAACACCCCATAAATAATAGTAACACCCCATAAATAATAGTAACACCCATAAATAATAGTAACACCTCATAAATAATAGTAACATCCCATAAATAATAGTAACACCCCATAAATAATAGTGACACCTCATAAATAATAGTAACACCCCATAAATAATAGTAACACCCCATAAATAATAGTAACACCTCATAAATAATAGTAACACCTCATAATAATAGTAACACCCCATAAATAATAGTAACACCCCATAAATAATAGTAACACCCCATAAATAATAGTGACATCCCATAAATAATAGTAACACCCCATAAATAATAGTAACACCCCATAAATAATAGTAACACCCATAAATAATAGTAACATCCCATAAATAATAGTAACACCTCATAAATATTAGTAACACCCCATAAATAATAGTAACACCCCATAATAATAGTAACATCCCATAATAATAGTTACATCCCATAAATAATAGTAACACCTCATAATAATAGTAACACCCCATAAATAATAGTAACACCCCATAATAATAGTAACACCGCATAAATAATAGTAACATCCCATAAATAATAGTAACACCTCAAAATAATAGTAACACCCCATAAATAATAGTAACACCCCATAAATAATAGTAACACCCCATAAATAATAGTGACATCCCATAAATAATAGTAACACCCCATAATAATAGTAACACCTCATAAATAATAGTAACACCCCATAAATAATAGTAACACCCCATAATAATAGTAACACCTCATAAATAATAGTAACACCCCATAAATAATAGTAACACCCCATAAATAATAGTAAGATCCCATAAATAATAGTACCATCCCATAAATAATAGTAACACCCCATAAATAATAGTAACACCTCATAAATAAAAGTAACACCCCATAAATAATAGTAACACCTCATAATAATAGTAACATCCCATAAATAATAGTAACATCCCATAAATAATAGTAACATCCCATAAATAATAGTAACACCCCATAATAATAGTAACACCTCATAAATAATAGTAACACCCCATAATAATAGTAACACCTCATAAATAATAGTAACACCCCATAATAATAGTAACACCCCATAAATAATAGTAACATCCCATAAATAATAGTAACACCTTATAATAATAGTAACACCCCATAAATAATAGTAACATCCCATAAATAATAGTAACACCCCATAAATAATAGTAACATCCCATAAATAATAGTAACACCCCATAATAATAGTAACATCCCATAATAATAGTAACATCCCATAATAATAGTAACACCTCATAAATAATAGTAACACCCCATAAATAATAGTAACACCCCATAAATAATAGTAACGCCCCATAAATAATAGTAACACCTCATAAATAATAGTAACATCCCATAAATAATAGTAACACCCCATAATAATAGTAACACCTCATAAATAATAGTAACATCCCATAAATAATAGTAACACCCCATAATAATAGTAACACCTCATAAATAATAGTAACATCCCATAAATAATAGTAACGCCCCATAAATAATAGTAACACCTCATAAATAATAGTAACATCCCATAAATAATAGTAACATCCCATAAATAATAGTAACACCCCATAAATAATAGTAACACCCCATAATAATAGTAACATCCCATAAATAATAGTAACACCCCATAAATAATAGTAACACCCCATAAATAATAGTAACATCCCATAAATAATAGTAACACCCCATAAATAATAGTAACACCCCATAATAATAGTAACACCCCATAAATAATAGTAACACCCCATAAATAATAGTAACACCCCATAAATAATAGTGACATCCCATAAATAATAGTAACACCCCATAAATAATAGTAACACCCATAAATAATAGTAACATCCCATAAATAATAGTAACATCCCATAAATAATAGTGACACCTCATAAATAATAGTAACATCCCATAAATAATAGTAACTCCTCATAAATAATAGTAACACCCCATAAATAATAGTAACACCCCCTAATAATAGTAACACCTCATAAATAATAGTAACACCTCATAAATAATAGTAACATCCCATAAATAATAGTAACACCCCATAATAATAGTAACACCTCATAAATAATAGTAACACCTCATTAATAATAGTAACACCCCATAAATAATAGTAACACCCCATAATAATAGTAACACCTCATAAATAATAGTAACATCCCATAAATAATAGTAACACCCCATAATAATAGTAACACCTCATAAATAATAGTAACACCTCATAAATAATAGTAACACCCCATAAATAATAGTAACACCCCATAATAATAGTAACACCTCATAAATAATAGTAACACCCCATAATAATAGTAACATCCCATAAATAATAGTAACACCCCATAAATAATAGTAACACCCCATAAATAATAGTAACATCCCATAATAATAGTAACATCCCATAAATAATAGTAACACCCCATAAATAATAGTAAGATCCCATAAATAATAGTAACATCCCATAAATAATAGTAACACCCCATAAATAATAGTAACACCTCATAAATAATAGTAACACCCCATAAATAATAGTAACACCCCATAAATAATAGTAACACCCCATAATAATAGTAACACCTCATAAATAATAGTAACACCTCATAAATAATAGTAACACCTCATAATAATAGTAACACCCCATAAATAATAGTAACACCCCATAAATAATAGTAACACCTCATAAATAATAGTGACACCCCATAAATAATAGTAACACCCCATAAATAATAGTAACACCCCATAATAATAGTAACACCCCATAAATAATAGTAACACCCCATAAATAATAGTAACACCTCATAATAATAGTAACACCACATAAATAATAGTAACACCCCATAAATAATAGTAACACCCCATAATAATAGTAACATCTCATAAATAATAGTAACACCACATAAATAATAGTAACACCCCATAAATAATAGTAACATCTCATAAATAATAGTAACACCACATAAATAATAGTAACACCCCATAAATAATAGTAACACCTCATAAATAATAGTAACACCTCATAAATAATAGTAACACCTCATAATAATAGTAACACCCCATAAATAATAGTAACACCCCATAAATAATAGTAACACCTCATAAATAATAGTGACACCCCATAAATAATAGTAACACCCCATAAATAATAGTAACACCCCATAAATAATAGTAACACCCCATAATAATAGTAACACCCCATAAATAATAGTAACACCCCATAAATAATAGTAACACCTCATAATAATAGTAACACCACATAAATAATAGTAACACCCCATAAATAATAGTAACACCCCATAATAATAGTAACATCTCATAAATAATAGTAACATCTCATAAATAATAGTAACACCACATAAATAATAGTAACACCCCATAAATAATAGTAACACCTCATAAATAATAGTAACACCCCATAAATAATAGTAACACCCCATAATAATAGTAACACCCCATAAATAATAGTAACACCCCATAATAATAGTAACACCCCATAAATAATAGTAACACCCCATAATAATAGTAACACCCCATAAATAATAGTAACACCCCATAATAATAGTAACACCCCATAAATAATAGTAACATCCCATAAATAATAGTAACATCCCATAAATAATAGTAACACCCCATAAATAATAGTAACACCCCATAAATAATAGTAACATCCCATAAATAATAGTAACATCCCATAAATAATAGTAACACCTCATAAATAATAGTGACACCCCATAAATAATAGTAACATCCCATAAATAATAGTAACACCCCATAAATAATAGTAACACCCCATAAATAATAGTAACATCCCATAAATAATAGTAACACCTCATAAATAATAGTGACACCCCATAAATAATAGTAACATCCCATAAATAATAGTAACATCCCATAAATAATAGTAACACCCCATAAATAATAGTAACATCCCATAAATAATAGTAACATCCCATAAATAATAGTAACATCCCATAAATAATAGTAACACCCCATAAATAATAGTAACATCCCATAAATAATAGTAACACCTCATAAATAATAGTGACACCCCATAAATAATAGTAACATCCCATAAATAATAGTAACATCCCATAAATAATAGTAACACCCCATAAATAATAGTAACATACCATAAATAATAGTAACATCCCATAAATAATAGTAACACCCCATAAATAATAGTAACACCCCATAAATAATAGTAACATCCCATAAATAATAGTAACACCCCATAAATAATAGTAACACCCCATAAATAATAGTAACATCCCATAAATAATAGTAACACCCCATAAATAATAGTAACACCCCATAAATAATAGTAACACCCATAAATAATAGTAACGCCCCATAAATAATAGTAACACCTCATAAATAATAGTAACATCCCATAAATAATAGTAACATCCCATAAATAATAGTAACACCCCATAAATAATAGTAACACCCCATAATAATAGTAACATCCCATAAATAATAGTAACACCCCATAAATAATAGTAACACCCCATAAATAATAGTGACATCCCATAAATAATAGTAACACCTCATAAATAATAGTAACATCCCATAAATAATAGTAACACCTCATAAATAATAGTAACACCCCATAAATAATAGTAACACCCCATAATAATAGTAACACCTCATAAATAATAGTAACACCCCATAAATAATAGTAACACCCCATAAATAATAGTAAGATCCCATAAATAATAGTAACACCCCATAAATAATAGTAACATCCCATAATAATAGTAACATCCCATAAATAATAGTAACACCTCATAAATAATAGTAACAACCCATAAATAATAGTAACACCCCATAAATAATAGTAACATCCCATAAATAATAGTAACACCTCATAAATAATGGTAACACCCCATAAATAATAGTAACACCCCATAAATAATAGTGACATCCCATAAATAATAGTGACACCTCATAAATAATAGTAACACCCCATAAATAATAGTAACACCCCATAATAATAGTAACACCTCATAAATAATAGTGACACCCCATAATAATAGTAACATCCCATAAATAATAGTAACACCTCATAAATAATAGTAACACCTCATAATAATAGTAACACCCCATAAATAATAGTAACACCCCATAATAATAGTAACACCTCATAAATAATAGTAACACCTCATAAATAATAGTAACATCCCATAAATAATAGTAACATCCCATAAATAATAGTAACATCTTATACATAATAGTAACACCTCATAATAATAGTAACACCTCATAATAATAGTAACACCCCATAAATAATAGTAACACCCCATAATAATAGTAACACCTCATAAATAATAGTGACACCCCATAAATAATAGTAACACCTCATAAATAATAGTAACACCCCATAAATAATAGTAACACCCCATAAATAATAGTAACATCCCATAATAATAGTAACATCCCATAAATAATAGTAACACCTCATAAATAATAGTAACACCTCATAAATAATAGTAACACCCCATAAATAATAGTAACACCCCATAAATAATAGTAACATCCCATAAATAATAGTAACACCTCATAAATAATGGTAACACCCCATAAATAATAGTAACACCCCATAAATAATAGTGACATCCCATAAATAATAGTGACACCTCATAAATAATAGTAACACCCCATAAATAATAGTAACATCCCATAATAATAGTAACATCCCATAAATAATAGTAACACCCCATAAATAATAGTAACACCCCATAAATAATAGTAACATCTCATAAATAATAGTAACACCCCATAATAATAGTAACACCCCATAAATAATAGTAACACCCCATAATAATAGTAACACCCCATAAATAATAGTAACATCCCATAAATAATAGTAACATCCCATAAATAATAGTAACATCCCATAAATAATAGTAACATCCCATAAATAATAGTAACACCACATAATAATAGTAACACCCCATAAATAATAGTAACATCCCATAAATAATAGTAACACCCCATAATAATAGTAACACCTCATAAATAATAGTGACACCCCATAAATAATAGTAACACCCCATAATAATAGTAACATCCCATAATAATAGTTACATCCCATAAATAATAGTAACACCTCATAAATAATAGTAACACCTCATAATAATAGTAACATCCCATAAATAATAGTAACACCCCATAAAAAATAGTAACACCCCATAAATAATAGTAACACCCCATAAATAATAGTAACATCCCATAATAATAGTAACATCCCATAAATAATAGTAACACCTCATAAATAATAGTAACATCCCATAAATAATAGTAACACCCCATAAATAATAGTAACATCCCATAAATAATAGTAACATCCCATAAATAATAGTAACACCTCATAAATAATAGTAACATCCCATAAATAATAGTAACACCCCATAATAATAGTAACACCCCATAAATAATAGTAACATCCCATAAATAATAGTAACATCCCATAAATAATAGTAACACCCCATAAATAATAGTAACACCCCATAAATAATAGTAACATCCCATAAATAATAGTAACATCCCATAAATAATAGTAACACCTCATAAATAATAGTGACACCCCATAAATAATAGTAACATCCCATAAATAATAGTAACATCCCATAAATAATAGTAACACCCCATAAATAATAGTAACACCCCATAAATAATAGTAACATCCCATAAATAATAGTAACACCTCATAAATAATAGTGACACCCCATAAATAATAGTAACATCCCATAAATAATAGTAACATCCCATAAATAATAGTAACACCCCATAAATAATAGTAACATCCCATAAATAATAGTAACATCCCATAAATAATAGTAACACCCCATAAATAATAGTAACATCCCATAAATAATAGTAACACCTCATAAATAATAGTGACACCCCATAAATAATAGTAACATCCCATAAATAATAGTAACACCCCATAAATAATAGTAACATCCCATAAATAATAGTAACACCCCATAAATACTAGTAACATACCATAAATAATAGTAACACCCCATAAATAATAGTAACATCCCATAAATAATAGTAACATCCCATAAATAATAGTAACACCCCATAAATAATAGTAACACCCCATAAATAATAGTAACATCCCATAAATAATAGTAACACCCCATAAATAATAGTAACACCCCATAAATAATAGTAACATCCCATAAATAATAGTAACACCCCATAAATAATAGTAACACCCCATAAATAATAGTAACACCCATAAATAATAGTAACACCTCATAAATAATAGTAACATCCCATAAATAATAGTAACATCCCATAAATAATAGTAACACCCCATAAATAATAGTAACACCCCATAAATAATAGTAACACCCCATAAATAATAGTAACACCCCATAAATAATAGTGACATCCCATAAATAATAGTAACACCCCATAAATAATAGTAACACCCATAAATAATAGTAACACCTCATAAATAATAGTAACATCCCATAAATAATAGTAACACCTCATAAATAATAGTAACACCCCATAAATAATAGTAACACCCCATAATAATAGTAACACCTCATAAATAATAGTGACACCCCATAAATAATAGTAGCACCTCATAAATAATAGTAACACCCCATAAATAATAGTAACACCCCATAAATAATAGTAACATCCCATAATAATAGTAACATCCCATAAATAATAGTAACACCTCATAAATAATAGTAACACCTCATAAATAATAGTAACACCCCATAAATAATAGTAACACCCCATAAATAATAGTAACATCCCATAAATAATAGTAACACCTCATAAATAATGGTAACACCCCATAAATAATAGTAACACCCCATAAATAATAGTGACATCCCATAAATAATAGTGACACCTCATAAATAATAGTAACACCCCATAAATAATAGTAACATCCCATAATAATAGTAACATCCCATAAATAATAGTAACACCCCATAAATAATAGTAACACCCCATAAATAATAGTAACATCTCATAAATAATAGTAACACCCCATAATAATAGTAACATCCCATAAATAATAGTAACACCCCATAAATAATAGTAACACCCCATAATAATAGTAACACCCCATAAATAATAGTAACACCCCATAATAATAGTAACACCCCATAAATAATAGTAACATCCCATAAATAATAGTAACATCCCATAAATAATAGTAACACCCCATAAATAATAGTAACACCTCATAAATAATAGTAACACCCCATAAATAATAGTAACATCCCATAATAATAGTAACATCCCATAAATAATAGTAACACCCCATAAATAATAGTAACACCCCATAAATAATAGTAACATCTCATAAATAATAGTAACACCCCATAATAATAGTAACATCCCATAAATAATAGTAACACCCCATAAATAATAGTAACACCCCATAATAATAGTAACACCCCATAAATAATAGTAACACCCCATAATAATAGTAACACCCCATAAATAATAGTAACATCCCATAAATAATAGTAACATCCCATAAATAATAGTAACACCCCATAAATGATAGTAACACCTCATAAATAATAGTAACATCCCATAAATAATAGTAATACCCCATAATAATAGTAACATCCCATAAATAATAGTAACATCCCATAAATAATAGTAACACCCCATAATAATAGTAACACCTCATAAATAATAGTGACACCCCATAAATAATAGTAACACCCCATAATAATAGTAACATCCCATAATAATAGTTACATCCCATAAATAATAGTAACACCTCATAAATAATAGTAACACCTCATAATAATAGTAACATCCCATAAATAATAGTAACATCCCATAAATAATAGTAACACCTCATAAATAATAGTAACATCCCATAAATAATAGTAACATCCCATAAATAATAGTAACACCCCATAAATAATAGTAACATCCCATAAATAATAGTAACACCTCATAAATAATAGTAACATCCCATAAATAATAGTAACACCTCATAAATAATAGTAACACCCCTAAATAATAGTAACACCCCATAAATAATAGTAACATCCCATAAATAATAGTAACATCCCATAAATAATAGTGACATCCCATAAATAATAGTAACACCCCATAAATAATAGTAACACCCCATAAATAATAGTAACACCCATAAATAATAGTAACACCCCATAAATAATAGTAACACCCCATAAATAATAGTAACACCCATAAATAATAGTAACACCTCATAAATAATAGTAACACCTCATAAATAATAGTAACATCCCATAAATAATAGTAACACCCCATAAATAATAGTAACACCCCATAAATAATAGTAACATCCCATAAATAATAGTAACACCCCATAAATAATAGTAACATCCCATAAATAATAGTAACACCCCATAAATAATAGTAACACCCCATAAATAATAGTAACACCCCATAAATAATAGTAACACCCCTAAATAATAGTAACACCCCATAAATAATAGTGACATCCCATAAATAATAGTGACACCTCATAAATAATAGTAACACCCCATAAATAATAGTAACATCCCATAAATAATAGTAACATCCCATAAATAATAGTAACACCCCATAAATAATAGTAACACCCCATAAATAATAGTAACACCCATAAATAATAGTAACACCCCATAAATAATAGTAACATCCCATAAATAATAGTAACATCCCATAAATAATAGTAACACCCATAAATAATAGTAACACCCCATAAATAATAGTAACATCCATAAATAATAGTAACACCCCATAAATAATAGTAACATCCCATAATAATAGTAACACCCCATAAATAATAGTAACATCCCATAAATAATAGTAACATCCCATAAATAATAGTAACACCCCATAAATAATAGTAACATCCATAAATAATAGTAACACCCATAAATAATAGTAACACCCCATAAATAATAGTAACATCCCATAAATAATAGTAACATCCCATAAATAATAGTAACACCCCATAAATAATAGTAACATCCCATAAATAATAGTAACATCCCATAAATAATAGTAACACCCCATAATAATAGTAACACCCCATAAATAATAGTAACACCCCATAAATAATAGTAACACCCCATAAATAATAGTAACACCCCAAAAATAATAGTAACACCCCATAAATAATAGTAACACCCCAAAAATAATAGTAACACCCCATAAATAATAGTAACACCCCATAAATAATAGTAACACCCCATAAATAATAGTAACATCCCATAAATAATAGTAACATCCCATAAATAATAGTAACACCTCATAAATAATAGTAACACCCCATAAATAATAGTAACACCCCATAAATAATAGTAACATCCCATAAATAATAGTAACACCTCATAAATAATAGTAACACCCCATAAATAATAGTAACACCCCATAAATAATAGTAACACCCCATAATAATAGTAACACCCCATAAATAATAGTAACACCCCATAAATAATAGTAACACCTCATAATAATAGTAACACCACATAAATAATAGTAACATCTCATAAATAATAGTAACACCACATAAATAATAGTAACATCTCATAAATAATAGTAACACCACATAAATAATAGTAACATCTCATAAATAATAGTAACACCCCATAATAATAGTAACACCCCATAAATAATAGTAACATCTCATAAATAATAGTAACACCACATAAATAATAGTAACACCCCATAAATAATAGTAACACCCCATAATAATAGTAACACCCCATAAATAATAGTAACATCTCATAAATAATAGTAACACCACATAAATAATAGTAACACCCCATAAATAATAGTAACACCCCATAATAATAGTAACACCCCATAAATAATAGTAACACCCCATAATAATAGTAACACCCCATAAATAATAGTAACACCCCATAATAATAGTAACACCCCATAAATAATAGTAACACCCCATAAATAATAGTAACACCCATAAATAATAGTAACATCCCATAATAATAGTAACACCCCATAAATAATAGTAACACCCCATAATAATAGTAACACCCCATAAATAATAGTAACACCCCATAATAATAGTAACACCCCATAAATAATAGTAACATCCCATAAATAATAGTAACACCCCATAAATAATAGTAACACCCCATAAATAATAGTAACATCCCATAAATAATAGTAACACCCCATAAATAATAGTAACATCCATAAATAATAGTAACACCCATAAATAATAGTAACACCCCATAAATAATAGTAACACCCCATAAATAATAGTAACATCCCATAAATAATAGTAACACCCCATAAATAATAGTAACATCCATAAATAATAGTAACACCCATAAATAATAGTAACACCCCATAAATAATAGTAACATCTCATAAATAATAGTAACATCCCATAAATAATAGTAACATCTCATAAATAATAGTAACACCACATAATAATAGTAACACCCCATAAATAATAGTAACATCTCATAAATAATAGTAACACCACATAAATAATAGTAACACCCCATAAATAATAGTAACACCCCATAATAATAGTAACACCCCATAAATAATAGTAACATCTCATAAATAATAGTAACACCACATAAATAATAGTAACACCCCATAAATAATAGTAACACCCCATAATAATAGTAACACCCCATAAATAATAGTAACACCCCATAATAATAGTAACACCCCATAAATAATAGTAACACCCCATAATAATAGTAACACCCCATAAATAATAGTAACACCCCATAATAATAGTAACACCCCATAAATAATAGTAACATCCCATAAATAATAGTAACACCCCATAAATAATAGTAACACCCATAAATAATAGTAACATCCCATAATAATAGTAACACCCCATAAATAATAGTAACACCCCATAATAATAGTAACACCCCATAAATAATAGTAACACCCCATAATAATAGTAACACCCCATAAATAATAGTAACATCCCATAAATAATAGTAACACCCCATAAATAATAGTAACACCCCATAAATAATAGTAACATCCCATAAATAATAGTAACACCCCATAAATAATAGTAACATCCATAAATAATAGTAACACCCATAAATAATAGTAACACCCCATAAATAATAGAAACATCCCATAAATAATAGTAACATCCCATAAATAATAGTAACACCCCATAAATAATAGTAACATCCCATAAATAATAGTAACATCCCATAAATAATATTAACACCCCATAAATAATAGTAACACCCATAAATAATAGTAACATCCCATAAATAATAGTAACACCTCATAAATAATAGTAACACCTCATAAATAATAGTAACACCCCATAATAATAGTAACACCCCATAAATAATAGTAACACCTCATAAATAATAGTAACATCCCATAAATAATACTAACATCCCATAAATAATAGTAACACCCCATAAATAATAGTAACACCCCATAAATAATAGTAACACCCCATAAATAATAGTAACACCCCATAAATAATAGTAACACCCCATAAATAATAGTAACACCTCATAATAATAGTAACACCTCATAAATAATGGTAACACCCCATAAATAATAGTAACACCCCATAAATAATAGTGACATCCCATAAATAATAGTGACACCTCATAAATAATAGTAACACCCCATAATAATAGTAACACCTCATAAATAATAGTGACACCCCATAATAATAGTAACACCCCATAAATAATAGTAACACCTCATAATAATAGTAACACCCCATAAATAATAGTAACACCCCATAATAATAGTAACACCTCATAAATAATAGTAACACCCCATAAATAATAGTAACACCCCATAAATAATAGTAACACCCCATAAATAATAGTAACACCCCATAATAATAGTAACACCCCATAAATAATAGTAACACCCCATAAATAATAGTAACACCTCATAATAATAGTAACACCACATAAATAATAGTAACACCCCATAAATAATAGTAACACCCCATAATAATAGTAACATCTCATAAAAAATAGTAACACCCCATAATAATAGTAACACCCCATAAATAATAGTAACATCTCATAAATAATAGTAACACCACATAAATAATAGTAACACCCCATAAATAATAGTAACACCCCATAATAATAGTAACACCTCATAAATAATAGTGACACCCCATAATAATAGTAACACCCCATAAATAATAGTAACACCTCATAATAATAGTAACACCCCATAAATAATAGTAACACCCCATAATAATAGTAACACCTCATAAATAATAGTGACACCCCATAATAATAGTAACACCCCATAAATAATAGTAACACCTCATAATAATAGTAACACCCCATAAATAATAGTAACACCCCTAAATAATAGTAACACCCCATAAATAATAGTGACATCCCATAAATAATAGTGACACCTCATAAATAATAGTAACACCCCATAAATAATAGTAACATCCCATAAATAATAGTAACATCCCATAAATAATAGTAACACCCCATAAATAATAGTAACACCCCATAAATAATAGTAACACCCCATAAATAATAGTAACACCCATAAATAATAGTAACACCCCATAAATAATAGTAACATCCCATAAATAATAGTAACATCCCATAAATAATAGTAACACCCATAAATAATAGTAACACCCCATAAATAATAGTAACATCCATAAATAATAGTAACACCCCATAATAATAGTAACACCCCATAAATAATAGTAACATCCCATAAATAATAGTAACATCCCATAAATAATAGTAACACCCCATAAATAATAGTAACATCCATAAATAATAGTAACACCCATAAATAATAGTAACACCCCATAAATAATAGTAACATCCCATAAATAATAGTAACATCCCATAAATAATAGTAACACCCCATAAATAATAGTAACATCCCATAAATAATAGTAACATCCCATAAATAATAGTAACACCCCATAATAATAGTAACACCCCATAAATAATAGTAACACCCCATAAATAATAGTAACACCCCATAAATAATAGTAACACCCCAAAAATAATAGTAACACCCCATAAATAATAGTAACACCCCAAAAATAATAGTAACACCCCATAAATAATAGTAACACCCCATAAATAATAGTAACACCCCATAAATAATAGTAACATCCCATAAATAATAGTAACATCCCATAAATAATAGTAACACCTCATAAATAATAGTAACACCCCATAAATAATAGTAACACCCCATAAATAATAGTAACATCCCATAAATAATAGTAACACCTCATAAATAATAGTAACACCCCATAAATAATAGTAACACCCCATAAATAATAGTAACACCCCATAATAATAGTAACACCCCATAAATAATAGTAACACCCCATAAATAATAGTAACACCTCATAATAATAGTAACACCACATAAATAATAGTAACACCCCATAAATAATAGTAACACCCCATAATAATAGTAACATCTCATAAATAATAGTAACACCACATAAATAATAGTAACATCTCATAAATAATAGTAACACCACATAAATAATAGTAACATCTCATAAATAATAGTAACACCCCATAATAATAGTAACACCCCATAAATAATAGTAACATCTCATAAATAATAGTAACACCACATAAATAATAGTAACACCCCATAAATAATAGTAACACCCCATAATAATAGTAACACCCCATAAATAATAGTAACATCTCATAAATAATAGTAACACCACATAAATAATAGTAACACCCCATAAATAATAGTAACACCCCATAATAATAGTAACACCCCATAAATAATAGTAACACCCCATAATAATAGTAACACCCCATAAATAATAGTAACACCCCATAATAATAGTAACACCCCATAAATAATAGTAACACCCCATAAATAATAGTAACACCCATAAATAATAGTAACATCCCATAATAATAGTAACACCCCATAAATAATAGTAACACCCCATAATAATAGTAACACCCCATAAATAATAGTAACACCCCATAATAATAGTAACACCCCATAAATAATAGTAACATCCCATAAATAATAGTAACACCCCATAAATAATAGTAACACCCCATAAATAATAGTAACATCCCATAAATAATAGTAACACCCCATAAATAATAGTAACATCCATAAATAATAGTAACACCCATAAATAATAGTAACACCCCATAAATAATAGTAACACCCCATAAATAATAGTAACATCCCATAAATAATAGTAACACCCCATAAATAATAGTAACATCCATAAATAATAGTAACACCCATAAATAATAGTAACACCCCATAAATAATAGTAACATCTCATAAATAATAGTAACATCCCATAAATAATAGTAACATCTCATAAATAATAGTAACACCACATAATAATAGTAACACCCCATAAATAATAGTAACATCTCATAAATAATAGTAACACCACATAAATCATAGTAACACCCCATAAATAATAGTAACACCCCATAATAATAGTAACACCCCATAAATAATAGTAACATCTCATAAATAATAGTAACACCACATAAATAATAGTAACACCCCATAAATAATAGTAACACCCCATAATAATAGTAACACCCCATAAATAATAGTAACACCCCATAATAATAGTAACACCCCATAAATAATAGTAACACCCCATAATAATAGTAACACCCCATAAATAATAGTAACACCCCATAAATAATAGTAACACCCATAAATAATAGTAACATCCCATAATAATAGTAACACCCCATAAATAATAGTAACACCCCATAATAATAGTAACACCCCATAAATAATAGTAACACCCCATAATAATAGTAACACCCCATAAATAATAGTAACATCCCATAAATAATAGTAACACCCCATAAATAATAGTAACACCCCATAAATAATAGTAACACCCCATAAATAATAGTAACACCCCATAAATAATAGTAACACCCCATAAATAATAGTAACATCCCATAAATAATAGTAACACCCCATAAATAATAGTAACATCCATAAATAATAGTAACACCCATAAATAATAGTAACACCCCATAAATAATAGAAACATCCCATAAATAATAGTAACATCCCATAAATAATAGTAACACCCCATAAATAATAGTAACATCCCATAAATAATAGTAACATCCCATAAATAATATTAACACCCCATAAATAATAGTAACACCCATAAATAATAGTAACATCCCATAAATAATAGTAACACCTCATAAATAATAGTAACACCTCATAAATAATAGTAACACCTCATAATAATAGTAACACCTCATAAATAATGGTAACACCCCATAAATAATAGTAACACCCCATAAATAATAGTGACATCCCATAAATAATAGTGACACCTCATAAATAATAGTAACACCCCATAATAATAGTAACACCTCATAAATAATAGTGACACCCCATAATAATAGTAACACCCCATAAATAATAGTAACACCTCATAATAATAGTAACACCCCATAAATAATAGTAACACCCCATAATAATAGTAACACCTCATAAATAATAGTAACACCCCATAAATAATAGTAACACCCCATAAATAATAGTAACACCCCATAAATAATAGTAACACCCCATAATAATAGTAACACCCCATAAATAATAGTAACACCCCATAAATAATAGTAACACCCCATAATAATAGTAACACCCCATAAATAATAGTAACACCACATAAATAATAGTAACACCCCATAAATAATAGTAACACCCCATAATAATAGTAACATCTCATAAATAATAGTAACATCCCATAAATAATAGTAACACCCCATAAATAATAGTAACACCCCATAATAATAGTAACACCCCATAATAATAGTAACACCCCATAAATAATAGTAACATCTCATAAATAATAGTAACACCACATAAATAATAGTAACACCCCATAAATAATAGTAACACCCCATAATAATAGTAACACCTCATAAATAATAGTGACACCCCATAATAATAGTAACACCCCATAAATAATAGTAACACCTCATAATAATAGTAACACCCCATAAATAATAGTAACACCCCATAATAATAGTAACACCTCATAAATAATAGTGACACCCCATAATAATAGTAACACCCCATAAATAATAGTAACACCTCATAATAATAGTAACACCCCATAAATAATAGTAACACCCCATAAATAATAGTAACACCTCATAAATAATAGTGACACCCCATAATAATAGTAACACCCCATAAATAATAGTAACACCTCATAATAATAGTAACACCCCATAAATAATAGTAACACCCCATAAATAATAGTAACACCTCATAAATAATAGTAACACCTCATAAATAATAGTGACACCCCATAAATAATAGTAACACCCCATAATAATAGTAACACCTCATAAATAATAGTGACACCCCATAAATAATAGTAACACCCCATAATAAAAGTAACACCTCATAAATAATAGTAACACCTCATAAATAATAGTAACATCCCATAAATAATAGTAACACCCCATAATAATAGTAACATCCCATAATAATAGTAACATCTCATAAATAATAGTAACACCTCATAATAATAGTAACACCCCATAAATAATAGTAACACCTCATAAATAATAGTAACATCCCATAAATAATAGTAACACCTCATAAATAATAGTAACACCCCATAATAATAGTAACACCTCATAAATAATAGTAACGCCCCATAAATAATAGTAACACCTCATAAATAATAGTAACATCCCATAAATAATAGTAACATCCCATAAATAATAGTAACACCCCATAATAATAGTAACACCCCATAAATAATAGTAACACCCCATAATAATAGTAACACCCCATAAATAATAGTAACATCCCATAAATAATAGTAACACCCCATAAATAATAGTAACACCCCATAATAATAGTAACACCCCATAAATAATAGTAACACCCCATAATAATAGTAACACCCCATAAATAATAGTAACATCCCATAAATAATAGTAACACCCCATAAATAATAGTAACACCCCATAAATAATAGTAACATCCCATAAATAATAGTAACACCCCATAAATAATAGTAACATCCATAAATAATAGTAACACCCATAAATAATAGTAACACCCCATAAATAATAGTAACACCCCATAAATAATAGTAACATCCCATAAATAATAGTAACACCCCATAAATAATAGTAACATCCATAAATAATAGTAACACCCATAAATAATAGTAACACCCCATAAATAATAGTAACATCTCATAAATAATAGTAACATCCCATAAATAATAGTAACATCTCATAAATAATAGTAACACCACATAAATAATAGTAACACCCCATAAATAATAGTAACACCCCATAATAATAGTAACACCCCATAAATAATAGTAACATCTCATAAATAATAGTAACACCACATAAATAATAGTAACACCCCATAAATAATAGTAACACCCCATAATAATAGTAACACCCCATAAATAATAGTAACACCCCATAATAATAGTAACACCCCATAAATAATAGTAACACCCCATAATAATAGTAACACCCCATAAATAATAGTAACACCCCATAATAATAGTAACACCCCATAAATAATAGTAACATCCCATAAATAATAGTAACACCCCATAAATAATAGTAACACCCATAAATAATAGTAACATCCCATAATAATAGTAACACCCCATAAATAATAGTAACACCCCATAATAATAGTAACACCCCATAATAATAGTAACACCCCATAAATAATAGTAACATCCCATAAATAATAGTAACACCCCATAAATAATAGAAACATCCCATAAATAATAGTAACATCCCATAAATAATAGTAACACCCCATAAATAATAGTAACATCCCATAAATAATAGTAACATCCCATAAATAATATTAACACCCCATAAATAATAGTAACACCCATAAATAATAGTAACATCCCATAAATAATAGTAACACCTCATAAATAATAGTAACACCTCATAAATAATAGTAACACCTCATAATAATAGTAACACCTCATAAATAATGGTAACACCCCATAAATAATAGTAACACCCCATAAATAATAGTGACATCCCATAAATAATAGTGACACCTCATAAATAATAGTAACACCCCATAATAATAGTAACACCTCATAAATAATAGTGACACCCCATAATAATAGTAACACCCCATAAATAATAGTAACACCTCATAATAATAGTAACACCCCATAAATAATAGTAACACCCCATAATAATAGTAACACCTCATAAATAATAGTGACACCCCATAATAATAGTAACACCCCATAAATAATAGTAACACCTCATAATAATAGTAACACCCCATAAATAATAGTAACACCCCATAATAATAGTAACACCTCATAAATAATAGTAACACCCCATAAATAATAGTAACACCCCATAAATAATAGTAACACCCCATAAATAATAGTAACACCCCATAATAATAGTAACACCCCATAAATAATAGTAACACCCCATAAATAATAGTAACACCTCATAATAATAGTAACACCACATAAATAATAGTAACACCCCATAAATAATAGTAACACCCCATAATAATAGTAACATCTCATAAATAATAGTAACACCCCATAATAATAGTAACACCCCATAAATAATAGTAACATCTCATAAATAATAGTAACACCACATAAATAATAGTAACACCCCATAAATAATAGTAACACCCCATAATAATAGTAACACCTCATAAATAATAGTGACACCCCATAATAATAGTAACACCCCATAAATAATAGTAACACCTCATAATAATAGTAACACCCCATAAATAATAGTAACACCCCATAATAATAGTAACACCTCATAAATAATAGTGACACCCCATAATAATAGTAACACCCCATAAATAATAGTAACACCTCATAATAATAGTAACACCCCATAAATAATAGTAACACCCCATAATAATAGTAACACCTCATAAATAATAGTAACACCCCATAAATAATAGTAACACCCCATAAATAATAGTAACACCTCATAAATAATAGTGACACCCCATAAATAATAGTAACACCCCATAATAATAGTAACACCTCATAAATAATAGTGACACCCCATAAATAATAGTAACACCCCATAATAAAAGTAACACCTCATAAATAATAGTAACACCTCATAAATAATAGTAACATCCCATAAATAATAGTAACACCCCATAATAATAGTAACATCCCATAATAATAGTAACATCTCATAAATAATAGTAACACCTCATAATAATAGTAACACCCCATAAATAATAGTAACACCTCATAAATAATAGTAACATCCCATAAATAATAGTAACACCTCATAAATAATAGTAACACCCCATAATAATAGTAACACCTCATAAATAATAGTAACGCCCCATAAATAATAGTAACACCTCATAAATAATAGTAACATCCCATAAATAATAGTAACATCCCATAAATAATAGTAACACCCCATAATAATAGTAACACCCCATAAATAATAGTAACACCCCATAATAATAGTAACACCCCATAAATAATAGTAACATCCCATAAATAATAGTAACACCTCATAAATAATAGTAACACCTCATAAATAATAGTAACACCTCATAAATAATAGTAACACCTCATAAATAATAGTAACATCCCATAAATAATAGTAACATCCCATAAATAATAGTGACATCCCATAAATAATAGTAACACCTCATAAATAATAGTAACACCCCATAATAATAGTGACATCCCATAAATAATAGTAACACCTCATAAATAATAGTAACATCCCATAATAATAGTAACATCCCATAATAATAGTAACACCCCATAAATAATAGTAACACCCCATAATAATAGTAACATCCCATAAATAATAGTAACACCTCATAAATAATAGTAACATCCCATAAATAATAGTAACATCCCATAAATAATAGTAACATCTCATAAATAATAGTAATACCCCATAATAATAGTAACACCCCATAAATAATAGTAACACCCCATAATAATAGTAACACCTCATAAATAATAGTAACACCCCATAAATAATAGTAACACCTCATAAATAATAGTAACACCTCATAAATAATAGTAACATCCCATAAATAATAGTAACACCCATAAATAATAGTAACACCCCATAAATAATAGTAACATCCCATAAATAATAGTAACACCCCATAAATAATAGTAACACCTCATAAATAATAGTAACACCCCATAAATAATAGTAACACCCCATAAATAATAGTAACACCCCATAATAATAGTAACACCCCATAAATAATAGTAACACCCCATAAATAATAGTAACACCCCATAATAATAGCAACACCCCATAAATAATAGTAACATCCCATAAATAATAGTAACATCCCATAATAATAGTAACACCCCATAAATAATAGTAACATCCCATAAATAATAGTAACACCCCATAAATAATAGTAACACCTCATAAATAATAGTAACACCCCATAAATAATAGTAACACCCCATAAATAATAGTAACACCCCATAATAATAGTAACACCCCATAAATAATAGTAACACCCCATAAATAATAGTAACACCCCATAATAATAGCAACACCCCATAAATAATAGTAACATCCCATAAATAATAGTAACATCCCATAATAATAGCAACACCCCATAAATAATAGTAACACCCCATAAATAATAGTAACATCCCATAAATAATAGTAACATCACATAATAATAGCAACACCCCATAAATAATAGTAACACCCCATAATAATAGTAACACCCCATAAATAATAGTGACATCCCATAAATAATAGTGACACCTCATAAATAATAGTAACACCCCATAAATAATAGTAACACCCCATAATAATAGTAACACCTCATAAATAATAGTGACACCCCATAATAATAGTAACGTCCCATAAATAATAGTAACACCTCATAAATAATAGTAACACCTCATAATAATAGTAACACCGCATAAATAATAGTAACACCCCATAATAATAGTAACACCTCATAAATAATAGTGACACCCCATAAATAATAGTAACACCCCATAATAATAGTAACACCTCATAAATAATAGTAACATCCCATAAATAATAGTAACATCCCATAAATAATAGTAACATCTTATACATAATAGTAACACCTCATAATAATAGTAACACCCCATAAATAATAGTAACACCCCATAATAATAGTAACACCTCATAAATAATAGTGACACCCCATAAATAATAGTGACACCCCATAATAATAGTAACATCCCATAAATAATAGTAACACCTCATAAATAATAGTAACACCTCATAATAATAGTAACACCCCATAAATAATAGTAACATCCCATAAATACTAGTAACACCCCATAAATAATAGTGACACCCCATAAATGATAGTAACATCCCATAATAATAGTAACACCCCATAAATAATAGTGACACCCCATAAATAATAGTAACATCCCATAAATAATAGTAACACCTCATAAATAATAGTAACATCCCATAAATAATAGTAACACCCATAAATAATAGTAACACCCCATAAATAATAGTAACATCCCATAAATAATAGTAACATCCCATAAATACTAGTAACACCCATAAATGATAGTAACACCCCATAAATGATAGTAACACCTCATAAATAATAGTGACACCCCATAAATACTAGTAACACCCCATAAATACTAGTAACACCCCATAAATAATAGTAACACCCCATAAATAATAGTAACATCCCATAAATAATAGTAACATCCCATAATAATAGTAACACCTCATAAATAATAGTAACATCCCATAATAATAGTAACACCCCATAATAATAGTAACATCCCATAAATAATAGTAACATCCCATAAATACTAGTAACACCCCATAAATAATAGTGACACCCCATAAATGATAGTAACATCCCATAATAATAGTAACACCCCATAAATAATAGTGACACCCCATAAATAATAGTAACATCCCATAAATAATAGTAACATCCCATAAATAATAGTAACATCCCATAAATAATAGTAACATCCCATAAATAATAGTGACACCCCATAAATAATAGTAACATCCCATAAATAATAGTAACATCCCATAAATAATAGTAACACCCCAAAAATAATAGTAACACCCCATAAATAATAGTAACACCCCATAAATAATAGTAACACCCCATAAATAATAGTAACATCCCATAAATAATAGTAACATCCCATAAATAATAGTAACACCTCATAAATAATAGTAACACCCCATAAATAATAGTAACACCCCATAAATAATAGTAACATCCCATAAATAATAGTAACATCCCATAAATAATAGTAACACCCATAAATAATAGTAACACCCCATAAATAATAGTAACACCCCATAATAATAGTAACACCCCATAAATAATAGTAACACCCCATAAATAATAGTAACACCTCATAATAATAGTAACACCACATAAATAATAGTAACACCCCATAAATAATAGTAACACCCCATAATAATAGTAACATCTCATAAATAATAGTAACACCACATAAATAATAGTAACACCCCATAAATAATAGTAACATCTCATAAATAATAGTAACACCACATAAATAATAGTAACACCCCATAAATAATAGTAACACCCCATAATAATAGTAACACCCCATAAATAATAGTAACACCCCATAATAATAGTAACACCCCATAAATAATAGTAACACCACATAAATAATAGTAACACCCCATAAATAATAGTAACACCCCATAATAATAGTAACACCCCATAAATAATAGTAACACCCCATAATAATAGTAACACCCCATAAATAATAGTAACACCCCATAAATAATAGTAACATCCCATAAATAATAGTAACACCTCATAAATAATAGTAACATCCCATAAATAATAGTAACACCCCATAAATAATAGTAACATCCCATAAATAATAGTAACACCCCATAATAATAGTGACACCCCATAAATAATAGTAACATCCCATAAATAATAGTAACATCCCATAAATAATAGTAACACCCCATAAATAATAGTAACATCCCATAAATAATAGTAACATCCCATAAATAATAGTAACATCCCATAAATAATAGTAACACCCCATAAATAATAGTAACATCCCATAAATAATAGTAACATCCCATAAATAATAGTAACACCTCATAAATAATAGTGACACCCCATAAATAATAGTAACATCCCATAAATAATAGTAACATCCCATAAATAATAGTAACACCCCATAAATAATAGTAACATACCATAAATAATAGTAACATCCCATAAATAATAGTAACACCCCATAAATAATAGTAACACCCCATAAATAATAGTAACATCCCATAAATAATAGTAACACCCCATAAATAATAGTAACACCCCATAAATAATAGTAACATCCCATAAATAATAGTAACACCCCATAAATAATAGTAACACCCCATAAATAATAGTAACACCCATAAATAATAGTAACACCCCATAAATAATAGTAACACCCCATAAATAATAGTGACATCCCATAAATAATAGTAACACCCCATAAATAATAGTAACACCCATAAATAATAGTAACACCTCATAAATAATAGTAACATCCCATAAATAATAGTAACATCCCATAAATAATAGTAACTCCTCATAAATAATAGTAACACCCCATAAATAATAGTAACACCCCATAATAATAGTAACACCTCATAAATAATAGTAACACCCCATAAATAATAGTAACACCCCATAAATAATAGTAAGATCCCATAAATAATAGTAACACCCCATAAATAATAGTAACATCCCATAATAATAGTAACATCCCATAAATAATAGTAACACCTCATAAATAATAGTAACACCTCATAAATAATAGTAACACCCCATAAATAATAGTAACACCCCATAAATAATAGTAACATCCCATAAATAATAGTAACACCTCATAAATAATGGTAACACCCCATAAATAATAGTAACACCCCATAATAATAGTAACACCTCATAAATAATAGTAACACCCCATAATAATAGTAACACCCCATAAATAATAGTAACACCTCATAAATAATAGTGACATCCCATAAATAATAGTGACACCTCATAAATAATAGTAACACCCCATAAATAATAGTAACACCCCATAATAATAGTAACACCTCATAAATAATAGTGACACCCCATAATAATAGTAACATCCCATAAATAATAGTAACACCTCATAAATAATAGTAACACCTCATAATAATAGTAACACCCCATAAATAATAGTAACACCCCATAATAATAGTAACACCTCATAAATAATAGTGACACCCCATAAATAATAGTAACACCCCATAATAATAGTAACACCTCATAAATAATAGTAACATCCCATAAATAATAGTAACATCCCATAAATAATAGTAACATCTTATACATAATAGTAACACCTCATAATAATAGTAACACCCCATAAATAATAGTAACACCCCATAATAATAGTAACACCTCATAAATAATAGTGACACCCCATAAATAATAGTAACACCCCATAATAATAGTAACACCTCATAAATAATAGTAACACCTCATAAATAATAGTAACATCCCATAAATAATAGTAACACCCCATAAATAATAGTAACATCCCATAAATAATAGTAACACCCCATAATAATAGTAACATCCCATAATAATAGTAACATCTCATAAATAATAGTAACACCTCATAATAATAGTAACACCCCATAATAATAGTAACACCTCATAAATAATAGTAACACCCCATAAATAATAGTAACACCCCATAATAATAGTAACACCTCATAAATAATAGTAACACCCCATAAATAATAGTAACACCCCATAAATAATAGTAAGATCCCATAAATAATAGTAACTCCTCATAAATAATAGTAACACCCCATAAATAATAGTAACACCCCATAATAATAGTAACACCTCATAAATAATAGTAACACCCCATAAATAATAGTAACACCCCATAAATAATAGTAAGATCCCATAAATAATAGTAACACCCCATAAATAATAGTAACATCCCATAATAATAGTAACATCCCATAAATAATAGTAACACCTCATAAATAATAGTAACACCTCATAAATAATAGTAACACCCCATAAATAATAGTAACACCCCATAAATAATAGTAACATCCCATAAATAATAGTAACACCTCATAAATAATGGTAACACCCCATAAATAATAGTAACACCCCATAAATAATAGTGACATCCCATAAATAATAGTGACACCTCATAAATAATAGTAACACCCCATAAATAATAGTAACACCCCATAATAATAGTAACACCTCATAAATAATAGTGACACCCCATAATAATAGTAACATCCCATAAATAATAGTAACACCTCATAAATAATAGTAACACCTCATAATAATAGTAACACCCCATAAATAATAGTAACACCCCATAATAATAGTGACATCCCATAAATAATAGTAACACCCCATAAATAATAGTAACACCCCATAAATAATAGTAACACCCCATAAATAATAGTAACACCCCATAAATAATAGTAACACCCCATAAATAATAGTAACACCCCATAAATAATAGTGACATCCCATAAATAATAGTAACACCCCATAAATAATAGTAACACCCCATAAATAATAGTAACACCCCATAATAATAGTAACACCTCATAAATAATAGTGACACCCCATAAATAATAGTAACACCCCATAATAATAGTAACACCTCATAAATAATAGTAACATCCCATAAATAATAGTAACATCCCATAAATAATAGTAACATCTTATACATAATAGTAACACCTCATAATAATAGTAACACCCCATAAATAATAGTAACACCCCATAATAATAGTAACACCTCATAAATAATAGTGACACCCCATAAATAATAGTAACACCCCATAATAATAGTAACACCTCATAAATAATAGTAACACCTCATAAATAATAGTAACATCCCATAAATAATAGTAACACCCCATAAATAATAGTAACATCCCATAAATAATAGTAACACCCCATAATAATAGTAACATCCCATAATAATAGTAACATCTCATAAATAATAGTAACACCTCATAATAATAGTAACACCCCATAATAATAGTAACACCTCATAAATAATAGTAACACCCCATAAATAATAGTAACACCCCATAATAATAGTAACACCTCATAAATAATAGTAACACCCCATAAATAATAGTAACACCCCATAATAATAGTAACATCCCATAATAATAGTAACACCCCATAAATAATAGAAACACCTCATAATAATAGTAACATCCCATAATAATAGTAACATCCCATAAATAATAGTAACACCCCATAAATAATAGTAACATCCCATAAATAATAGTAACATCTCATAATAATAGTAACACCCCATAAATAATAGTAACATCCCATAAATAATAGTAACATCCCATAAATAATAGTAACACCCCATAATAATAGTAACACCCCATAAATAATAGTAACACCCCATAAATAATAGTAACACCCCATAAATAATAGTGACATCCCATAAATAATAGTAACACCCCATAAATAATAGTAACACCCCATAAATAATAGTAACACCCCATAATAATAGTAACATCCCATAAATAATAGTAACACCCCATAAATAATAGTAACACCCCATAAATAATAGTAGCATCCCATAAATAATAGTAACACCTCATAAATAATAGTAACATCCCATAAATAATAGTAACATCCCATAAATAATAGTAACACCCCATAAATAATAGTAACACCTCATAAATAATAGTAACATCCCATAAATAATAGTAATACCCCATAAATAATAGTAACATCCCATAAATAATAGTAACATCCCATAAATAATAGTAACACCCCATAATAATAGTAACACCTCATAAATAATAGTGACACCCCATAAATAATAGTAACACCCCATAATAATAGTAACATCCCATAATAATAGTTACATCCCATAAATAATAGTAACACCTCATAAATAATAGTAACACCCCATAATAATAGTAACACCCCATAAATAATAGTAACATCCCATAAATAATAGTAACATCCCATAAATAATAGTAACATCCCATAAATAATAGTAACACCCCATAAATAATAGTAACATCCCATAAATAATAGTAACACCTCATAATAATAGTAACACCCCATAAATAATAGTAACATCCCATAAATAATAGTAACATCCCATAAATAATAGTAACACCCCATAATAATAGTAACACCCCATAAATAATAGTAACACCCCATAAATAATAGTAACACCCCATAAATAATAGTAACACCCCATAAATAATAGTGACATCCCATAAATAATAGTAACACCCCATAAATAATAGTAACACCCCATAAATAATAGTAGCATCCCATAAATAATAGTAACACCTCATAAATAATAGTAACATCCCATAAATAATAGTAACATCCCATAAATAATAGTAACACCCCATAAATAATAGTAACACCTCATAAATAATAGTAACATCCCATAAATAATAGTAATACCCCATAAATAATAGTAACATCCCATAAATAATAGTAACATCCCATAAATAATAGTAACACCCCATAATAATAGTAACACCTCATAAATAATAGTGACACCCCATAAATAATAGTAACACCCCATAATAATAGTAACATCCCATAATAATAGTTACATCCCATAAATAATAGTAACACCTCATAAATAATAGTAACACCTCATAATAATAGTAACATCCCATAAATAATAGTAACACCTCATAAATAATAGTAACACCCCATAATAATAGTAACACCCCATAAATAATAGTAACATCCCATAAATAATAGTAACACCCCATAAATAATAGTAACACCCCATAAATAATAGTAACACCTCATAAATAATAGTAACACCTCATAATAATAGTAACACCCCATAAATAATAGTAACACCTCATAATAATAGTAACACCCCATAAATAATAGTAACACCCCATAAATAATAGTAACACCTCATAAATAATAGTAACATCCCATAAATAATAGTAACACCCCATAAATAATAGTGACACCTCATAAATAATAGTAACACCCCATAAATAATAGTAACACCCCATAAATAATAGTAACACCTCATAAATAATAGTAACACCTCATAATAATAGTAACACCCCATAAATAATAGTAACACCCCATAAATAATAGTAACACCCCATAAATAATAGTGACATCCCATAAATAATAGTAACACCCCATAAATAATAGTAACACCCCATAAATAATAGTAACACCCATAAATAATAGTAACACCTCATAAATAATAGTAACATCCCATAAATAATAGTAACACCCCATAAATAATAGTGACACCTCATAAATAATAGTAACACCCCATAAATAATAGTAACACCCCATAAATAATAGTAACACCTCATAAATAATAGTAACACCTCATAATAATAGTAACACCCCATAAATAATAGTAACACCCCATAAATAATAGTAACACCCCATAAATAATAGTGACATCCCATAAATAATAGTAACACCCCATAAATAATAGTAACACCCCATAAATAATAGTAACACCCATAAATAATAGTAACATCCCATAAATAATAGTAACACCTCATAAATATTAGTAACACCCCATAAATAATAGTAACACCCCATAATAATAGTAACATCCCATAATAATAGTTACATCCCATAAATAATAGTAACACCTCATAATAATAGTAACACCCCATAAATAATAGTAACACCCCATAATAATAGTAACACCGCATAAATAATAGTAACATCCCATAAATAATAGTAACACCTCAAAATAATAGTAACACCCCATAAATAATAGTAACACCCCATAAATAATAGTAACACCCCATAAATAATAGTGACATCCCATAAATAATAGTAACACCCCATAATAATAGTAACACCTCATAAATAATAGTAACACCCCATAAATAATAGTAACACCCCATAATAATAGTAACACCTCATAAATAATAGTAACACCCCATAAATAATAGTAACACCCCATAAATAATAGTAAGATCCCATAAATAATAGTACCATCCCATAAATAATAGTAACACCCCATAAATAATAGTAACACCTCATAAATAAAAGTAACACCCCATAAATAATAGTAACACCTCATAATAATAGTAACATCCCATAAATAATAGTAACATCCCATAAATAATAGTAACATCCCATAAATAATAGTAACACCCCATAATAATAGTAACACCTCATAAATAATAGTAACACCCCATAATAATAGTAACACCTCATAAATAATAGTAACACCCCATAATAATAGTAACACCCCATAAATAATAGTAACATCCCATAAATAATAGTAACACCTTATAATAATAGTAACACCCCATAAATAATAGTAACATCCCATAAATAATAGTAACACCCCATAAATAATAGTAACACCCCATAATAATAGTAACATCCCATAATAATAGTAACATCCCATAATAATAGTAACACCTCATAAATAATAGTAACACCCCATAAATAATAGTAACACCCCATAAATAATAGTAACGCCCCATAAATAATAGTAACACCTCATAAATAATAGTAACATCCCATAAATAATAGTAACACCCCATAATAATAGTAACACCTCATAAATAATAGTAACATCCCATAAATAATAGTAACACCCCATAATAATAGTAACACCTCATAAATAATAGTAACATCCCATAAATAATAGTAACGCCCCATAAATAATAGTAACACCTCATAAATAATAGTAACATCCCATAAATAATAGTAACATCCCATAAATAATAGTAACACCCCATAAATAATAGTAACACCCCATAATAATAGTAACATCCCATAAATAATAGTAACACCCCATAAATAATAGTAACACCCCATAAATAATAGTAACATCCCATAAATAATAGTAACACCCCATAAATAATAGTAACACCCCATAATAATAGTAACACCCCATAAATAATAGTAACACCCCATAAATAATAGTAACACCCCATAAATAATAGTGACATCCCATAAATAATAGTAACACCCCATAAATAATAGTAACACCCATAAATAATAGTAACATCCCATAAATAATAGTAACATCCCATAAATAATAGTGACACCTCATAAATAATAGTAACATCCCATAAATAATAGTAACTCCTCATAAATAATAGTAACACCCCATAAATAATAGTAACACCCCCTAATAATAGTAACACCTCATAAATAATAGTAACACCTCATAAATAATAGTAACATCCCATAAATAATAGTAACACCCCATAATAATAGTAACACCTCATAAATAATAGTAACACCTCATTAATAATAGTAACACCCCATAAATAATAGTAACACCCCATAATAATAGTAACACCTCATAAATAATAGTAACATCCCATAAATAATAGTAACACCCCATAATAATAGTAACACCTCATAAATAATAGTAACACCTCATAAATAATAGTAACACCCCATAAATAATAGTAACACCCCATAATAATAGTAACACCTCATAAATAATAGTAACACCCCATAATAATAGTAACATCCCATAAATAATAGTAACACCCCATAAATAATAGTAACACCCCATAAATAATAGTAACATCCCATAATAATAGTAACATCCCATAAATAATAGTAACACCCCATAAATAATAGTAAGATCCCATAAATAATAGTAACATCCCATAAATAATAGTAACACCCCATAAATAATAGTAACACCTCATAAATAATAGTAACACCCCATAAATAATAGTAACACCCCATAAATAATAGTAACACCCCATAAATAATAGTAACACCTCATAAATAATAGTAACACCCCATAAATAATAGTAACACCTCATAATAATAGTAACACCCCATAAATAATAGTAACACCCCATAAATAATAGTAACACCTCATAAATAATAGTGACACCCCATAAATAATAGTAACACCCCATAAATAATAGTAACACCCCATAAATAATAGTAACACCCCATAATAATAGTAACACCCCATAAATAATAGTAACACCCCATAAATAATAGTAACACCTCATAATAATAGTAACACCACATAAATAATAGTAACACCCCATAAATAATAGTAACACCCCATAATAATAGTAACATCTCATAAATAATAGTAACACCACATAAATAATAGTAACACCCCATAAATAATAGTAACATCTCATAAATAATAGTAACACCACATAAATAATAGTAACACCCCATAAATAATAGTAACACCTCATAAATAATAGTAACACCTCATAAATAATAGTAACACCTCATAATAATAGTAACACCCCATAAATAATAGTAACACCCCATAAATAATAGTAACACCTCATAAATAATAGTGACACCCCATAAATAATAGTAACACCCCATAAATAATAGTAACACCCCATAAATAATAGTAACACCCCATAATAATAGTAACACCCCATAAATAATAGTAACACCCCATAAATAATAGTAACACCTCATAATAATAGTAACACCACATAAATAATAGTAACACCCCATAAATAATAGTAACACCCCATAATAATAGTAACATCTCATAAATAATAGTAACATCTCATAAATAATAGTAACACCACATAAATAATAGTAACACCCCATAAATAATAGTAACACCTCATAAATAATAGTAACACCCCATAAATAATAGTAACACCCCATAATAATAGTAACACCCCATAAATAATAGTAACACCCCATAATAATAGTAACACCCCATAAATAATAGTAACACCCCATAATAATAGTAACACCCCATAAATAATAGTAACACCCCATAATAATAGTAACACCCCATAAATAATAGTAACATCCCATAAATAATAGTAACATCCCATAAATAATAGTAACACCCCATAAATAATAGTAACACCCCATAAATAATAGTAACATCCCATAAATAATAGTAACATCCCATAAATAATAGTAACACCTCATAAATAATAGTGACACCCCATAAATAATAGTAACATCCCATAAATAATAGTAACACCCCATAAATAATAGTAACACCCCATAAATAATAGTAACATCCCATAAATAATAGTAACACCTCATAAATAATAGTGACACCCCATAAATAATAGTAACATCCCATAAATAATAGTAACATCCCATAAATAATAGTAACACCCCATAAATAATAGTAACATCCCATAAATAATAGTAACATCCCATAAATAATAGTAACATCCCATAAATAATAGTAACACCCCATAAATAATAGTAACATCCCATAAATAATAGTAACACCTCATAAATAATAGTGACACCCCATAAATAATAGTAACATCCCATAAATAATAGTAACATCCCATAAATAATAGTAACACCCCATAAATAATAGTAACATACCATAAATAATAGTAACATCCCATAAATAATAGTAACACCCCATAAATAATAGTAACACCCCATAAATAATAGTAACATCCCATAAATAATAGTAACACCCCATAAATAATAGTAACACCCCATAAATAATAGTAACATCCCATAAATAATAGTAACACCCCATAAATAATAGTAACACCCCATAAATAATAGTAACACCCATAAATAATAGTAACGCCCCATAAATAATAGTAACACCTCATAAATAATAGTAACATCCCATAAATAATAGTAACATCCCATAAATAATAGTAACACCCCATAAATAATAGTAACACCCCATAATAATAGTAACATCCCATAAATAATAGTAACACCCCATAAATAATAGTAACACCCCATAAATAATAGTGACATCCCATAAATAATAGTAACACCTCATAAATAATAGTAACATCCCATAAATAATAGTAACACCTCATAAATAATAGTAACACCCCATAAATAATAGTAACACCCCATAATAATAGTAACACCTCATAAATAATAGTAACACCCCATAAATAATAGTAACACCCCATAAATAATAGTAAGATCCCATAAATAATAGTAACACCCCATAAATAATAGTAACATCCCATAATAATAGTAACATCCCATAAATAATAGTAACACCTCATAAATAATAGTAACAACCCATAAATAATAGTAACACCCCATAAATAATAGTAACATCCCATAAATAATAGTAACACCTCATAAATAATGGTAACACCCCATAAATAATAGTAACACCCCATAAATAATAGTGACATCCCATAAATAATAGTGACACCTCATAAATAATAGTAACACCCCATAAATAATAGTAACACCCCATAATAATAGTAACACCTCATAAATAATAGTGACACCCCATAATAATAGTAACATCCCATAAATAATAGTAACACCTCATAAATAATAGTAACACCTCATAATAATAGTAACACCCCATAAATAATAGTAACACCCCATAATAATAGTAACACCTCATAAATAATAGTAACACCTCATAAATAATAGTAACATCCCATAAATAATAGTAACATCCCATAAATAATAGTAACATCTTATACATAATAGTAACACCTCATAATAATAGTAACACCTCATAATAATAGTAACACCCCATAAATAATAGTAACACCCCATAATAATAGTAACACCTCATAAATAATAGTGACACCCCATAAATAATAGTAACACCTCATAAATAATAGTAACACCCCATAAATAATAGTAACACCCCATAAATAATAGTAACATCCCATAATAATAGTAACATCCCATAAATAATAGTAACACCTCATAAATAATAGTAACACCTCATAAATAATAGTAACACCCCATAAATAATAGTAACACCCCATAAATAATAGTAACATCCCATAAATAATAGTAACACCTCATAAATAATGGTAACACCCCATAAATAATAGTAACACCCCATAAATAATAGTGACATCCCATAAATAATAGTGACACCTCATAAATAATAGTAACACCCCATAAATAATAGTAACATCCCATAATAATAGTAACATCCCATAAATAATAGTAACACCCCATAAATAATAGTAACACCCCATAAATAATAGTAACATCTCATAAATAATAGTAACACCCCATAATAATAGTAACATCCCATAAATAATAGTAACACCCCATAAATAATAGTAACACCCCATAATAATAGTAACACCCCATAAATAATAGTAACACCCCATAATAATAGTAACACCCCATAAATAATAGTAACATCCCATAAATAATAGTAACATCCCATAAATAATAGTAACATCCCATAAATAATAGTAACATCCCATAAATAATAGTAACACCACATAATAATAGTAACACCCCATAAATAATAGTAACATCCCATAAATAATAGTAACACCCCATAATAATAGTAACACCTCATAAATAATAGTGACACCCCATAAATAATAGTAACACCCCATAATAATAGTAACATCCCATAATAATAGTTACATCCCATAAATAATAGTAACACCTCATAAATAATAGTAACACCTCATAATAATAGTAACATCCCATAAATAATAGTAACACCCCATAAAAAATAGTAACACCCCATAAATAATAGTAACACCCCATAAATAATAGTAACATCCCATAATAATAGTAACATCCCATAAATAATAGTAACACCTCATAAATAATAGTAACATCCCATAAATAATAGTAACACCCCATAAATAATAGTAACATCCCATAAATAATAGTAACATCCCATAAATAATAGTAACACCTCATAAATAATAGTAACATCCCATAAATAATAGTAACACCCCATAATAATAGTAACACCCCATAAATAATAGTAACATCCCATAAATAATAGTAACATCCCATAAATAATAGTAACACCCCATAAATAATAGTAACATCCCATAAATAATAGTAACATCCCATAAATAATAGTAACACCTCATAAATAATAGTGACACCCCATAAATAATAGTAACATCCCATAAATAATAGTAACATCCCATAAATAATAGTAACACCCCATAAATAATAGTAACACCCCATAAATAATAGTAACATCCCATAAATAATAGTAACACCTCATAAATAATAGTGACACCCCATAAATAATAGTAACATCCCATAAATAATAGTAACATCCCATAAATAATAGTAACACCCCATAAATAATAGTAACATCCCATAAATAATAGTAACATCCCATAAATAATAGTAACACCCCATAAATAATAGTAACATCCCATAAATAATAGTAACACCTCATAAATAATAGTGACACCCCATAAATAATAGTAACATCCCATAAATAATAGTAACACCCCATAAATAATAGTAACATCCCATAAATAATAGTAACACCCCATAAATACTAGTAACATACCATAAATAATAGTAACACCCCATAAATAATAGTAACATACCATAAATAATAGTAACATCCCATAAATAATAGTAACACCCCATAAATAATAGTAACACCCCATAAATAATAGTAACATCCCATAAATAATAGTAACACCCCATAAATAATAGTAACACCCCATAAATAATAGTAACATCCCATAAATAATAGTAACACCCCATAAATAATAGTAACACCCCATAAATAATAGTAACACCCATAAATAATAGTAACACCTCATAAATAATAGTAACATCCCATAAATAATAGTAACATCCCATAAATAATAGTAACACCCCATAAATAATAGTAACACCCCATAAATAATAGTAACACCCCATAAATAATAGTAACACCCCATAAATAATAGTGACATCCCATAAATAATAGTAACACCCCATAAATAATAGTAACACCCATAAATAATAGTAACACCTCATAAATAATAGTAACATCCCATAAATAATAGTAACACCTCATAAATAATAGTAACACCCCATAAATAATAGTAACACCCCATAATAATAGTAACACCTCATAAATAATAGTGACACCCCATAAATAATAGTAACACCTCATAAATAATAGTAACACCCCATAAATAATAGTAACACCCCATAAATAATAGTAACATCCCATAATAATAGTAACATCCCATAAATAATAGTAACACCTCATAAATAATAGTAACACCTCATAAATAATAGTAACACCCCATAAATAATAGTAACACCCCATAAATAATAGTAACATCCCATAAATAATAGTAACACCTCATAAATAATGGTAACACCCCATAAATAATAGTAACACCCCATAAATAATAGTGACATCCCATAAATAATAGTGACACCTCATAAATAATAGTAACACCCCATAAATAATAGTAACATCCCATAATAATAGTAACATCCCATAAATAATAGTAACACCCCATAAATAATAGTAACACCCCATAAATAATAGTAACATCTCATAAATAATAGTAACACCCCATAATAATAGTAACATCCCATAAATAATAGTAACACCCCATAAATAATAGTAACACCCCATAATAATAGTAACACCCCATAAATAATAGTAACACCCCATAATAATAGTAACACCCCATAAATAATAGTAACATCCCATAAATAATAGTAACATCCCATAAATAATAGTAACACCCCATAAATAATAGTAACACCTCATAAATAATAGTAACACCCCATAAATAATAGTAACATCCCATAATAATAGTAACATCCCATAAATAATAGTAACACCCCATAAATAATAGTAACACCCCATAAATAATAGTAACATCTCATAAATAATAGTAACACCCCATAATAATAGTAACATCCCATAAATAATAGTAACACCCCATAAATAATAGTAACACCCCATAATAATAGTAACACCCCATAAATAATAGTAACACCCCATAATAATAGTAACACCCCATAAATAATAGTAACATCCCATAAATAATAGTAACATCCCATAAATAATAGTAACACCCCATAAATAATAGTAACACCTCATAAATAATAGTAACATCCCATAAATAATAGTAATACCCCATAATAATAGTAACATCCCATAAATAATAGTAACATCCCATAAATAATAGTAACACCCCATAATAATAGTAACACCTCATAAATAATAGTGACACCCCATAAATAATAGTAACACCCCATAATAATAGTAACATCCCATAATAATAGTTACATCCCATAAATAATAGTAACACCTCATAAATAATAGTAACACCTCATAATAATAGTAACATCCCATAAATAATAGTAACATCCCATAAATAATAGTAACACCTCATAAATAATAGTAACATCCCATAAATAATAGTAACATCCCATAAATAATAGTAACACCCCATAAATAATAGTAACATCCCATAAATAATAGTAACACCTCATAAATAATAGTAACATCCCATAAATAATAGTAACACCTCATAAATAATAGTAACACCCCTAAATAATAGTAACACCCCATAAATAATAGTAACATCCCATAAATAATAGTAACATCCCATAAATAATAGTGACATCCCATAAATAATAGTAACACCCCATAAATAATAGTAACACCCCATAAATAATAGTAACACCCATAAATAATAGTAACACCCCATAAATAATAGTAACACCCCATAAATAATAGTAACACCCATAAATAATAGTAACACCTCATAAATAATAGTAACACCTCATAAATAATAGTAACATCCCATAAATAATAGTAACACCCCATAAATAATAGTAACACCCCATAAATAATAGTAACATCCCATAAATAATAGTAACACCCCATAAATAATAGTAACATCCCATAAATAATAGTAACACCCCATAAATAATAGTAACACCCCATAAATAATAGTAACACCCCATAAATAATAGTAACACCCCTAAATAATAGTAACACCCCATAAATAATAGTGACATCCCATAAATAATAGTGACACCTCATAAATAATAGTAACACCCCATAAATAATAGTAACATCCCATAAATAATAGTAACATCCCATAAATAATAGTAACACCCCATAAATAATAGTAACACCCCATAAATAATAGTAACACCCCATAAATAATAGTAACACCCATAAATAATAGTAACACCCCATAAATAATAGTAACATCCCATAAATAATAGTAACATCCCATAAATAATAGTAACACCCATAAATAATAGTAACACCCCATAAATAATAGTAACATCCATAAATAATAGTAACACCCCATAAATAATAGTAACATCCCATAATAATAGTAACACCCCATAAATAATAGTAACATCCCATAAATAATAGTAACATCCCATAAATAATAGTAACACCCCATAAATAATAGTAACATCCATAAATAATAGTAACACCCATAAATAATAGTAACACCCCATAAATAATAGTAACATCCCATAAATAATAGTAACATCCCATAAATAATAGTAACACCCCATAAATAATAGTAACATCCCATAAATAATAGTAACATCCCATAAATAATAGTAACACCCCATAATAATAGTAACACCCCATAAATAATAGTAACACCCCATAAATAATAGTAACACCCCATAAATAATAGTAACACCCCAAAAATAATAGTAACACCCCATAAATAATAGTAACACCCCAAAAATAATAGTAACACCCCATAAATAATAGTAACACCCCATAAATAATAGTAACACCCCATAAATAATAGTAACATCCCATAAATAATAGTAACATCCCATAAATAATAGTAACACCTCATAAATAATAGTAACACCCCATAAATAATAGTAACACCCCATAAATAATAGTAACATCCCATAAATAATAGTAACACCTCATAAATAATAGTAACACCCCATAAATAATAGTAACACCCCATAAATAATAGTAACACCCCATAATAATAGTAACACCCCATAAATAATAGTAACACCCCATAAATAATAGTAACACCTCATAATAATAGTAACACCACATAAATAATAGTAACATCTCATAAATAATAGTAACACCACATAAATAATAGTAACATCTCATAAATAATAGTAACACCACATAAATAATAGTAACATCTCATAAATAATAGTAACACCCCATAATAATAGTAACACCCCATAAATAATAGTAACATCTCATAAATAATAGTAACACCACATAAATAATAGTAACACCCCATAAATAATAGTAACACCCCATAATAATAGTAACACCCCATAAATAATAGTAACATCTCATAAATAATAGTAACACCACATAAATAATAGTAACACCCCATAAATAATAGTAACACCCCATAATAATAGTAACACCCCATAAATAATAGTAACACCCCATAATAATAGTAACACCCCATAAATAATAGTAACACCCCATAATAATAGTAACACCCCATAAATAATAGTAACACCCCATAAATAATAGTAACACCCATAAATAATAGTAACATCCCATAATAATAGTAACACCCCATAAATAATAGTAACACCCCATAATAATAGTAACACCCCATAAATAATAGTAACACCCCATAATAATAGTAACACCCCATAAATAATAGTAACATCCCATAAATAATAGTAACACCCCATAAATAATAGTAACACCCCATAAATAATAGTAACATCCCATAAATAATAGTAACACCCCATAAATAATAGTAACATCCATAAATAATAGTAACACCCATAAATAATAGTAACACCCCATAAATAATAGTAACACCCCATAAATAATAGTAACATCCCATAAATAATAGTAACACCCCATAAATAATAGTAACATCCATAAATAATAGTAACACCCATAAATAATAGTAACACCCCATAAATAATAGTAACATCTCATAAATAATAGTAACATCCCATAAATAATAGTAACATCTCATAAATAATAGTAACACCACATAATAATAGTAACACCCCATAAATAATAGTAACATCTCATAAATAATAGTAACACCACATAAATAATAGTAACACCCCATAAATAATAGTAACACCCCATAATAATAGTAACACCCCATAAATAATAGTAACATCTCATAAATAATAGTAACACCACATAAATAATAGTAACACCCCATAAATAATAGTAACACCCCATAATAATAGTAACACCCCATAAATAATAGTAACACCCCATAATAATAGTAACACCCCATAAATAATAGTAACACCCCATAATAATAGTAACACCCCATAAATAATAGTAACACCCCATAATAATAGTAACACCCCATAAATAATAGTAACACCCATAAATAATAGTAACATCCCATAATAATAGTAACACCCCATAAATAATAGTAACACCCCATAATAATAGTAACACCCCATAAATAATAGTAACACCCCATAATAATAGTAACACCCCATAAATAATAGTAACACCCCATAATAATAGTAACACCCCATAAATAATAGTAACACCCATAAATAATAGTAACATCCCATAATAATAGTAACACCCCATAAATAATAGTAACACCCCATAATAATAGTAACACCCCATAAATAATAGTAACACCCCATAATAATAGTAACACCCCATAAATAATAGTAACACCCATAAATAATAGTAACATCCCATAATAATAGTAACACCCCATAAATAATAGTAACACCCCATAATAATAGTAACACCCCATAAATAATAGTAACACCCCATAATAATAGTAACACCCCATAAATAATAGTAACATCCCATAAATAATAGTAACACCCCATAAATAATAGTAACACCCCATAAATAATAGTAACATCCCATAAATAATAGTAACACCCCATAAATAATAGTAACATCCATAAATAATAGTAACACCCATAAATAATAGTAACACCCCATAAATAATAGAAACATCCCATAAATAATAGTAACATCCCATAAATAATAGTAACACCCCATAAATAATAGTAACATCCCATAAATAATAGTAACATCCCATAAATAATATTAACACCCCATAAATAATAGTAACACCCATAAATAATAGTAACATCCCATAAATAATAGTAACACCTCATAAATAATAGTAACACCTCATAAATAATAGTAACACCCCATAATAATAGTAACACCCCATAAATAATAGTAACACCTCATAAATAATAGTAACATCCCATAAATAATACTAACATCCCATAAATAATAGTAACACCCCATAAATAATAGTAACACCCCATAAATAATAGTAACACCCCATAAATAATAGTAACACCCCATAAATAATAGTAACACCTCATAATAATAGTAACACCTCATAAATAATGGTAACACCCCATAAATAATAGTAACACCCCATAAATAATAGTGACATCCCATAAATAATAGTGACACCTCATAAATAATAGTAACACCCCATAATAATAGTAACACCTCATAAATAATAGTGACACCCCATAATAATAGTAACACCCCATAAATAATAGTAACACCTCATAATAATAGTAACACCCCATAAATAATAGTAACACCCCATAATAATAGTAACACCTCATAAATAATAGTAACACCCCATAAATAATAGTAACACCCCATAAATAATAGTAACACCCCATAAATAATAGTAACACCCCATAATAATAGTAACACCCCATAAATAATAGTAACACCCCATAAATAATAGTAACACCTCATAATAATAGTAACACCACATAAATAATAGTAACACCCCATAAATAATAGTAACACCCCATAATAATAGTAACATCTCATAAATAATAGTAACACCCCATAATAATAGTAACACCCCATAAATAATAGTAACATCTCATAAATAATAGTAACACCACATAAATAATAGTAACACCCCATAAATAATAGTAACACCCCATAATAATAGTAACACCTCATAAATAATAGTGACACCCCATAATAATAGTAACACCCCATAAATAATAGTAACACCTCATAATAATAGTAACACCCCATAAATAATAGTAACACCCCATAATAATAGTAACACCTCATAAATAATAGTGACACCCCATAATAATAGTAACACCCCATAAATAATAGTAACACCTCATAATAATAGTAACACCCCATAAATAATAGTAACACCCCTAAATAATAGTAACACCCCATAAATAATAGTGACATCCCATAAATAATAGTGACACCTCATAAATAATAGTAACACCCCATAAATAATAGTAACATCCCATAAATAATAGTAACATCCCATAAATAATAGTAACACCCCATAAATAATAGTAACACCCCATAAATAATAGTAACACCCCATAAATAATAGTAACACCCATAAATAATAGTAACACCCCATAAATAATAGTAACATCCCATAAATAATAGTAACATCCCATAAATAATAGTAACACCCATAAATAATAGTAACACCTCATAATAATAGTAACATCCCATAAATAATAGTAACACCCCATAAATAATAGTAACATCCATAAATAATAGTAACACCCCATAATAATAGTAACACCCCATAAATAATAGTAACATCCCATAAATAATAGTAACATCCCATAAATAATAGTAACACCCCATAAATAATAGTAACATCCATAAATAATAGTAACACCCATAAATAATAGTAACACCCCATAAATAATAGTAACATCCCATAAATAATAGTAACATCCCATAAATAATAGTAACACCCCATAAATAATAGTAACATCCCATAAATAATAGTAACATCCCATAAATAATAGTAACACCCCATAATAATAGTAACACCCCATAAATAATAGTAACACCCCATAAATAATAGTAACACCCCATAAATAATAGTAACACCCCAAAAATAATAGTAACACCCCATAAATAATAGTAACACCCCAAAAATAATAGTAACACCCCATAAATAATAGTAACACCCCATAAATAATAGTAACACCCCATAAATAATAGTAACATCCCATAAATAATAGTAACATCCCATAAATAATAGTAACACCTCATAAATAATAGTAACACCCCATAAATAATAGTAACACCCCATAAATAATAGTAACATCCCATAAATAATAGTAACACCTCATAAATAATAGTAACACCCCATAAATAATAGTAACACCCCATAAATAATAGTAACACCCCATAATAATAGTAACACCCCATAAATAATAGTAACACCCCATAAATAATAGTAACACCTCATAATAATAGTAACACCACATAAATAATAGTAACACCCCATAAATAATAGTAACACCCCATAATAATAGTAACATCTCATAAATAATAGTAACACCACATAAATAATAGTAACATCTCATAAATAATAGTAACACCACATAAATAATAGTAACATCTCATAAATAATAGTAACACCCCATAATAATAGTAACACCCCATAAATAATAGTAACATCTCATAAATAATAGTAACACCACATAAATAATAGTAACACCCCATAAATAATAGTAACACCCCATAATAATAGTAACACCCCATAAATAATAGTAACATCTCATAAATAATAGTAACACCACATAAATAATAGTAACACCCCATAAATAATAGTAACACCCCATAATAATAGTAACACCCCATAAATAATAGTAACACCCCATAATAATAGTAACACCCCATAAATAATAGTAACACCCCATAATAATAGTAACACCCCATAAATAATAGTAACACCCCATAAATAATAGTAACACCCATAAATAATAGTAACATCCCATAATAATAGTAACACCCCATAAATAATAGTAACACCCCATAATAATAGTAACACCCCATAAATAATAGTAACACCCCATAATAATAGTAACACCCCATAAATAATAGTAACATCCCATAAATAATAGTAACACCCCATAAATAATAGTAACACCCCATAAATAATAGTAACATCCCATAAATAATAGTAACACCCCATAAATAATAGTAACATCCATAAATAATAGTAACACCCATAAATAATAGTAACACCCCATAAATAATAGTAACACCCCATAAATAATAGTAACATCCCATAAATAATAGTAACACCCCATAAATAATAGTAACATCCATAAATAATAGTAACACCCATAAATAATAGTAACACCCCATAAATAATAGTAACATCTCATAAATAATAGTAACATCCCATAAATAATAGTAACATCTCATAAATAATAGTAACACCACATAATAATAGTAACACCCCATAAATAATAGTAACATCTCATAAATAATAGTAACACCACATAAATAATAGTAACACCCCATAAATAATAGTAACACCCCATAATAATAGTAACACCCCATAAATAATAGTAACATCTCATAAATAATAGTAACACCACATAAATAATAGTAACACCCCATAAATAATAGTAACACCCCATAATAATAGTAACACCCCATAAATAATAGTAACACCCCATAATAATAGTAACACCCCATAAATAATAGTAACACCCCATAATAATAGTAACACCCCATAAATAATAGTAACACCCCATAAATAATAGTAACACCCATAAATAATAGTAACATCCCATAATAATAGTAACACCCCATAAATAATAGTAACACCCCATAATAATAGTAACACCCCATAAATAATAGTAACACCCCATAATAATAGTAACACCCCATAAATAATAGTAACATCCCATAAATAATAGTAACACCCCATAAATAATAGTAACACCCCATAAATAATAGTAACACCCCATAAATAATAGTAACACCCCATAAATAATAGTAACACCCCATAAATAATAGTAACATCCCATAAATAATAGTAACACCCCATAAATAATAGTAACATCCATAAATAATAGTAACACCCATAAATAATAGTAACACCCCATAAATAATAGAAACATCCCATAAATAATAGTAACATCCCATAAATAATAGTAACACCCCATAAATAATAGTAACATCCCATAAATAATAGTAACATCCCATAAATAATATTAACACCCCATAAATAATAGTAACACCCATAAATAATAGTAACATCCCATAAATAATAGTAACACCTCATAAATAATAGTAACACCTCATAAATAATAGTAACACCTCATAATAATAGTAACACCTCATAAATAATGGTAACACCCCATAAATAATAGTAACACCCCATAAATAATAGTGACATCCCATAAATAATAGTGACACCTCATAAATAATAGTAACACCCCATAATAATAGTAACACCTCATAAATAATAGTGACACCCCATAATAATAGTAACACCCCATAAATAATAGTAACACCTCATAATAATAGTAACACCCCATAAATAATAGTAACACCCCATAATAATAGTAACACCTCATAAATAATAGTAACACCCCATAAATAATAGTAACACCCCATAAATAATAGTAACACCCCATAAATAATAGTAACACCCCATAATAATAGTAACACCCCATAAATAATAGTAACACCCCATAAATAATAGTAACACCCCATAATAATAGTAACACCCCATAAATAATAGTAACACCCCATAAATAATAGTAACACCACATAAATAATAGTAACACCCCATAAATAATAGTAACACCCCATAATAATAGTAACATCTCATAAATAATAGTAACATCCCATAAATAATAGTAACACCCCATAAATAATAGTAACACCCCATAATAATAGTAACACCCCATAATAATAGTAACACCCCATAAATAATAGTAACATCTCATAAATAATAGTAACACCACATAAATAATAGTAACACCCCATAAATAATAGTAACACCCCATAATAATAGTAACACCTCATAAATAATAGTGACACCCCATAATAATAGTAACACCCCATAAATAATAGTAACACCTCATAATAATAGTAACACCCCATAAATAATAGTAACACCCCATAATAATAGTAACACCTCATAAATAATAGTGACACCCCATAATAATAGTAACACCCCATAAATAATAGTAACACCTCATAATAATAGTAACACCCCATAAATAATAGTAACACCCCATAAATAATAGTAACACCTCATAAATAATAGTGACACCCCATAATAATAGTAACACCCCATAAATAATAGTAACACCTCATAATAATAGTAACACCCCATAAATAATAGTAACACCCCATAAATAATAGTAACACCTCATAAATAATAGTAACACCTCATAAATAATAGTGACACCCCATAAATAATAGTAACACCCCATAATAATAGTAACACCTCATAAATAATAGTGACACCCCATAAATAATAGTAACACCCCATAATAAAAGTAACACCTCATAAATAATAGTAACACCTCATAAATAATAGTAACATCCCATAAATAATAGTAACACCCCATAATAATAGTAACATCCCATAATAATAGTAACATCTCATAAATAATAGTAACACCTCATAATAATAGTAACACCCCATAAATAATAGTAACACCTCATAAATAATAGTAACATCCCATAAATAATAGTAACACCTCATAAATAATAGTAACACCCCATAATAATAGTAACACCTCATAAATAATAGTAACGCCCCATAAATAATAGTAACACCTCATAAATAATAGTAACATCCCATAAATAATAGTAACATCCCATAAATAATAGTAACACCCCATAATAATAGTAACACCCCATAAATAATAGTAACACCCCATAATAATAGTAACACCCCATAAATAATAGTAACATCCCATAAATAATAGTAACACCCCATAAATAATAGTAACACCCCATAATAATAGTAACACCCCATAAATAATAGTAACACCCCATAATAATAGTAACACCCCATAAATAATAGTAACATCCCATAAATAATAGTAACACCCCATAAATAATAGTAACACCCCATAAATAATAGTAACATCCCATAAATAATAGTAACACCCCATAAATAATAGTAACATCCATAAATAATAGTAACACCCATAAATAATAGTAACACCCCATAAATAATAGTAACACCCCATAAATAATAGTAACATCCCATAAATAATAGTAACACCCCATAAATAATAGTAACATCCATAAATAATAGTAACACCCATAAATAATAGTAACACCCCATAAATAATAGTAACATCTCATAAATAATAGTAACATCCCATAAATAATAGTAACATCTCATAAATAATAGTAACAGAACATAATAATAGTAACACCCCATAAATAATAGTAACATCTCATAAATAATAGTAACACCACATAAATAATAGTAACACCCCATAAATAATAGTAACACCCCATAATAATAGTAACACCCCATAAATAATAGTAACATCTCATAAATAATAGTAACACCACATAAATAATAGTAACACCCCATAAATAATAGTAACACCCCATAATAATAGTAACACCCCATAAATAATAGTAACACCCCATAATAATAGTAACACCCCATAAATAATAGTAACACCCCATAATAATAGTAACACCCCATAAATAATAGTAACACCCCATAATAATAGTAACACCCCATAAATAATAGTAACATCCCATAAATAATAGTAACACCCCATAAATAATAGTAACACCCATAAATAATAGTAACATCCCATAATAATAGTAACACCCCATAAATAATAGTAACACCCCATAATAATAGTAACACCCCATAATAATAGTAACACCCCATAAATAATAGTAACATCCCATAAATAATAGTAACACCCCATAAATAATAGAAACATCCCATAAATAATAGTAACATCCCATAAATAATAGTAACACCCCATAAATAATAGTAACATCCCATAAATAATAGTAACATCCCATAAATAATATTAACACCCCATAAATAATAGTAACACCCATAAATAATAGTAACATCCCATAAATAATAGTAACACCTCATAAATAATAGTAACACCTCATAAATAATAGTAACACCTCATAATAATAGTAACACCTCATAAATAATGGTAACACCCCATAAATAATAGTAACACCCCATAAATAATAGTGACATCCCATAAATAATAGTGACACCTCATAAATAATAGTAACACCCCATAATAATAGTAACACCTCATAAATAATAGTGACACCCCATAATAATAGTAACACCCCATAAATAATAGTAACACCTCATAATAATAGTAACACCCCATAAATAATAGTAACACCCCATAATAATAGTAACACCTCATAAATAATAGTGACACCCCATAATAATAGTAACACCCCATAAATAATAGTAACACCTCATAATAATAGTAACACCCCATAAATAATAGTAACACCCCATAATAATAGTAACACCTCATAAATAATAGTAACACCCCATAAATAATAGTAACACCCCATAAATAATAGTAACACCCCATAAATAATAGTAACACCCCATAATAATAGTAACACCCCATAAATAATAGTAACACCCCATAAATAATAGTAACACCTCATAATAATAGTAACACCACATAAATAATAGTAACACCCCATAAATAATAGTAACACCCCATAATAATAGTAACATCTCATAAATAATAGTAACACCCCATAATAATAGTAACACCCCATAAATAATAGTAACATCTCATAAATAATAGTAACACCACATAAATAATAGTAACACCCCATAAATAATAGTAACACCCCATAATAATAGTAACACCTCATAAATAATAGTGACACCCCATAATAATAGTAACACCCCATAAATAATAGTAACACCTCATAATAATAGTAACACCCCATAAATAATAGTAACACCCCATAATAATAGTAACACCTCATAAATAATAGTGACACCCCATAATAATAGTAACACCCCATAAATAATAGTAACACCTCATAATAATAGTAACACCCCATAAATAATAGTAACACCCCATAATAATAGTAACACCTCATAAATAATAGTAACACCCCATAAATAATAGTAACACCCCATAAATAATAGTAACACCTCATAAATAATAGTGACACCCCATAAATAATAGTAACACCCCATAATAATAGTAACACCTCATAAATAATAGTGACACCCCATAAATAATAGTAACACCCCATAATAAAAGTAACACCTCATAAATAATAGTAACACCTCATAAATAATAGTAACATCCCATAAATAATAGTAACACCCCATAATAATAGTAACATCCCATAATAATAGTAACATCTCATAAATAATAGTAACACCTCATAATAATAGTAACACCCCATAAATAATAGTAACACCTCATAAATAATAGTAACATCCCATAAATAATAGTAACACCTCATAAATAATAGTAACACCCCATAATAATAGTAACACCTCATAAATAATAGTAACGCCCCATAAATAATAGTAACACCTCATAAATAATAGTAACATCCCATAAATAATAGTAACATCCCATAAATAATAGTAACACCCCATAATAATAGTAACACCCCATAAATAATAGTAACACCCCATAATAATAGTAACACCCCATAAATAATAGTAACATCCCATAAATAATAGTAACACCTCATAAATAATAGTAACACCTCATAAATAATAGTAACACCTCATAAATAATAGTAACACCTCATAAATAATAGTAACATCCCATAAATAATAGTAACATCCCATAAATAATAGTGACATCCCATAAATAATAGTAACACCTCATAAATAATAGTAACACCCCATAATAATAGTGACATCCCATAAATAATAGTAACACCTCATAAATAATAGTAACATCCCATAATAATAGTAACATCCCATAATAATAGTAACACCCCATAAATAATAGTAACACCCCATAATAATAGTAACATCCCATAAATAATAGTAACACCTCATAAATAATAGTAACATCCCATAAATAATAGTAACATCCCATAAATAATAGTAACATCTCATAAATAATAGTAATACCCCATAATAATAGTAACACCCCATAAATAATAGTAACACCCCATAATAATAGTAACACCTCATAAATAATAGTAACACCCCATAAATAATAGTAACACCTCATAAATAATAGTAACACCTCATAAATAATAGTAACATCCCATAAATAATAGTAACACCCATAAATAATAGTAACACCCCATAAATAATAGTAACATCCCATAAATAATAGTAACACCCCATAAATAATAGTAACACCTCATAAATAATAGTAACACCCCATAAATAATAGTAACACCCCATAAATAATAGTAACACCCCATAATAATAGTAACACCCCATAAATAATAGTAACACCCCATAAATAATAGTAACACCCCATAATAATAGCAACACCCCATAAATAATAGTAACATCCCATAAATAATAGTAACATCCCATAATAATAGTAACACCCCATAAATAATAGTAACATCCCATAAATAATAGTAACACCCCATAAATAATAGTAACACCTCATAAATAATAGTAACACCCCATAAATAATAGTAACACCCCATAAATAATAGTAACACCCCATAATAATAGTAACACCCCATAAATAATAGTAACACCCCATAAATAATAGTAACACCCCATAATAATAGCAACACCCCATAAATAATAGTAACATCCCATAAATAATAGTAACATCCCATAATAATAGCAACACCCCATAAATAATAGTAACACCCCATAAATAATAGTAACATCCCATAAATAATAGTAACATCACATAATAATAGCAACACCCCATAAATAATAGTAACACCCCATAATAATAGTAACACCCCATAAATAATAGTGACATCCCATAAATAATAGTGACACCTCATAAATAATAGTAACACCCCATAAATAATAGTAACACCCCATAATAATAGTAACACCTCATAAATAATAGTGACACCCCATAATAATAGTAACGTCCCATAAATAATAGTAACACCTCATAAATAATAGTAACACCTCATAATAATAGTAACACCGCATAAATAATAGTAACACCCCATAATAATAGTAACACCTCATAAATAATAGTGACACCCCATAAATAATAGTAACACCCCATAATAATAGTAACACCTCATAAATAATAGTAACATCCCATAAATAATAGTAACATCCCATAAATAATAGTAACATCTTATACATAATAGTAACACCTCATAATAATAGTAACACCCCATAAATAATAGTAACACCCCATAATAATAGTAACACCTCATAAATAATAGTGACACCCCATAAATAATAGTGACACCCCATAATAATAGTAACATCCCATAAATAATAGTAACACCTCATAAATAATAGTAACACCTCATAATAATAGTAACACCCCATAAATAATAGTAACATCCCATAAATACTAGTAACACCCCATAAATAATAGTGACACCCCATAAATGATAGTAACATCCCATAATAATAGTAACACCCCATAAATAATAGTGACACCCCATAAATAATAGTAACATCCCATAAATAATAGTAACACCTCATAAATAATAGTAACATCCCATAAATAATAGTAACACCCATAAATAATAGTAACACCCCATAAATAATAGTAACATCCCATAAATAATAGTAACATCCCATAAATACTAGTAACACCCATAAATGATAGTAACACCCCATAAATGATAGTAACACCTCATAAATAATAGTGACACCCCATAAATACTAGTAACACCCCATAAATACTAGTAACACCCCATAAATAATAGTAACACCCCATAAATAATAGTAACATCCCATAAATAATAGTAACATCCCATAATAATAGTAACACCTCATAAATAATAGTAACATCCCATAATAATAGTAACACCCCATAATAATAGTAACATCCCATAAATAATAGTAACATCCCATAAATACTAGTAACACCCCATAAATAATAGTGACACCCCATAAATGATAGTAACATCCCATAATAATAGTAACACCCCATAAATAATAGTGACACCCCATAAATAATAGTAACATCCCATAAATAATAGTAACATCCCATAAATAATAGTAACATCCCATAAATAATAGTAACATCCCATAAATAATAGTGACACCCCATAAATAATAGTAACATCCCATAAATAATAGTAACATCCCATAAATAATAGTAACACCCCAAAAATAATAGTAACACCCCATAAATAATAGTAACACCCCATAAATAATAGTAACACCCCATAAATAATAGTAACATCCCATAAATAATAGTAACATCCCATAAATAATAGTAACACCTCATAAATAATAGTAACACCCCATAAATAATAGTAACACCCCATAAATAATAGTAACATCCCATAAATAATAGTAACATCCCATAAATAATAGTAACACCCATAAATAATAGTAACACCCCATAAATAATAGTAACACCCCATAATAATAGTAACACCCCATAAATAATAGTAACACCCCATAAATAATAGTAACACCTCATAATAATAGTAACACCACATAAATAATAGTAACACCCCATAAATAATAGTAACACCCCATAATAATAGTAACATCTCATAAATAATAGTAACACCACATAAATAATAGTAACACCCCATAAATAATAGTAACATCTCATAAATAATAGTAACACCACATAAATAATAGTAACACCCCATAAATAATAGTAACACCCCATAATAATAGTAACACCCCATAAATAATAGTAACACCCCATAATAATAGTAACACCCCATAAATAATAGTAACACCCCATAAATAATAGTAACACCCCATAATAATAGTAACACCCCATAAATAATAGTAACACCCCATAATAATAGTAACACCCCATAAATAATAGTAACACCCCATAAATAATAGTAACATCCCATAAATAATAGTAACACCTCATAAATAATAGTAACATCCCATAAATAATAGTAACACCCCATAAATAATAGTAACATCCCATAAATAATAGTAACACCCCATAATAATAGTGACACCCCATAAATAATAGTAACATCCCATAAATAATAGTAACATCCCATAAATAATAGTAACACCCCATAAATAATAGTAACATCCCATAAATAATAGTAACATCCCATAAATAATAGTAACATCCCATAAATAATAGTAACACCCCATAAATAATAGTAACATCCCATAAATAATAGTAACATCCCATAAATAATAGTAACACCTCATAAATAATAGTGACACCCCATAAATAATAGTAACATCCCATAAATAATAGTAACATCCCATAAATAATAGTAACATCCCATAAATAATAGTAACACCCCATAAATAATAGTAACATCCCATAAATAATAGTAACATCCCATAAATAATAGTAACACCCCATAAATAATAGTAACATACCATAAATAATAGTAACATCCCATAAATAATAGTAACACCCCATAAATAATAGTAACACCCCATAAATAATAGTAACATCCCATAAATAATAGTAACACCCCATAAATAATAGTAACACCCCATAAATAATAGTAACATCCCATAAATAATAGTAACACCCCATAAATAATAGTAACACCCCATAAATAATAGTAACACCCATAAATAATAGTAACGCCCCATAAATAATAGTAACACCTCATAAATAATAGTAACATCCCATAAATAATAGTAACATCCCATAAATAATAGTAACACCCCATAAATAATAGTAACACCCCATAATAATAGTAACATCCCATAAATAATAGTAACACCTCATAAATAATAGTAACACCCCATAAATAATAGTAACATCCCATAAATAATAGTAACACCCCATAAATAATAGTAACACCCCATAATAATAGTAACACCCCATAAATAATAGTAACACCCCATAAATAATAGTAACACCCCATAAATAATAGTGACATCCCATAAATAATAGTAACACCCCATAAATAATAGTAACACCCATAAATAATAGTAACACCTCATAAATAATAGTAACATCCCATAAATAATAGTAACATCCCATAAATAATAGTAACTCCTCATAAATAATAGTAACACCCCATAAATAATAGTAACACCCCATAATAATAGTAACACCTCATAAATAATAGTAACACCCCATAAATAATAGTAACACCCCATAAATAATAGTAAGATCCCATAAATAATAGTAACACCCCATAAATAATAGTAACATCCCATAATAATAGTAACATCCCATAAATAATAGTAACACCTCATAAATAATAGTAACACCTCATAAATAATAGTAACACCCCATAAATAATAGTAACACCCCATAAATAATAGTAACATCCCATAAATAATAGTAACACCTCATAAATAATGGTAACACCCCATAAATAATAGTAACACCCCATAATAATAGTAACACCTCATAAATAATAGTAACACCCCATAATAATAGTAACACCCCATAAATAATAGTAACACCTCATAAATAATAGTGACATCCCATAAATAATAGTGACACCTCATAAATAATAGTAACACCCCATAAATAATAGTAACACCCCATAATAATAGTAACACCTCATAAATAATAGTGACACCCCATAATAATAGTAACATCCCATAAATAATAGTAACACCTCATAAATAATAGTAACACCTCATAATAATAGTAACACCCCATAAATAATAGTAACACCCCATAATAATAGTAACACCTCATAAATAATAGTGACACCCCATAAATAATAGTAACACCCCATAATAATAGTAACACCTCATAAATAATAGTAACATCCCATAAATAATAGTAACATCCCATAAATAATAGTAACATCTTATACATAATAGTAACACCTCATAATAATAGTAACACCCCATAAATAATAGTAACACCCCATAATAATAGTAACACCTCATAAATAATAGTGACACCCCATAAATAATAGTAACACCCCATAATAATAGTAACACCTCATAAATAATAGTAACACCTCATAAATAATAGTAACATCCCATAAATAATAGTAACACCCCATAAATAATAGTAACATCCCATAAATAATAGTAACACCCCATAATAATAGTAACATCCCATAAATAATAGTAACACCTCATAAATAATAGTAACACCTCATAATAATAGTAACACCCCATAAATAATAGTAACACCCCATAATAATAGTAACACCACATAAATAATAGTAACACCCCATAAATAATAGTAACACCCCATAATAATAGTAACATCTCATAAATAATAGTAACACCACATAAATAATAGTAACACCCCATAAATAATAGTAACATCTCATAAATAATAGTAACACCACATAAATAATAGTAACACCCCATAAATAATAGTAACACCCCATAATAATAGTAACACCCCATAAATAATAGTAACATCCCATAAATAATAGTAACATCCCATAAATAATAGTAACACCCCATAAATAATAGTAACACCCCATAAATAATAGTAACATCCCATAAATAATAGTAACATCCCATAAATAATAGTAACACCTCATAAATAATAGTGACACCCCATAAATAATAGTAACATCCCATAAATAATAGTAACATCCCATAAATAATAGTAACACCCCATAAATAATAGTAACATCCCATAAATAATAGTAACATCCCATAAATAATAGTAACACCTCATAAATAATAGTGACACCCCATAAATAATAGTAACATCCCATAAATAATAGTAACATCCCATAAATAATAGTAACACCCCATAAATAATAGTAACATCCCATAAATAATAGTAACATCCCATAAATAATAGTAACATCCCATAAATAATAGTAACACCCCATAAATAATAGTAACATCCCATAAATAATAGTAACATCCCATAAATAATAGTAACACCTCATAAATAATAGTGACACCCCATAAATAATAGTAACATCCCATAAATAATAGTAACATCCCATAAATAATAGTAACACCCCATAAATAATAGTAACATACCATAAATAATAGTAACATCCCATAAATAATAGTAACACCCCATAAATAATAGTAACACCCCATAAATAATAGTAACATCCCATAAATAATAGTAACACCCCATAAATAATAGTAACACCCCATAAATAATAGTAACATCTCATAAATAATAGTAACACCCCATAAATAATAGTAACACCCCATAAATAATAGTAACACCCATAAATAATAGTAACGCCCCATAAATAATAGTAACACCTCATAAATAATAGTAACATCCCATAAATAATAGTAACACCCCATAAATAATAGTAACACCCCATAATAATAGTAACATCCCATAAATAATAGTAACACCCCATAAATAATAGTAACACCCCATAAATAATAGTAACATCCCATAAATAATAGTAACACCCCATAAATAATAGTAACACCCCATAATAATAGTAACACCCCATAAATAATAGTAACACCCCATAAATAATAGTAACACCCCATAAATAATAGTGACATCCCATAAATAATAGTAACACCCCATAAATAATAGTAACACCCATAAATAATAGTAACACCTCATAAATAATAGTAACATCCCATAAATAATAGTAACATCCCATAAATAATAGTAACTCCTCATAAATAATAGTAACACCCCATAAATAATAGTAACACCCCATAATAATAGTAACACCTCATAAATAATAGTAACACCCCATAAATAATAGTAACACCCCATAAATAATAGTAAGATCCCATAAATAATAGTAACACCCCATAAATAATAGTAACATCCCATAATAATAGTAACATCCCATAAATAATAGTAACACCTCATAAATAATAGTAACACCTCATAAATAATAGTAACACCCCATAAATAATAGTAACACCCCATAAATAATAGTAACATCCCATAAATAATAGTAACACCTCATAAATAATGGTAACACCCCATAAATAATAGTAACACCCAATAATAATAGTAACACCTCATAAATAATAGTAACACCCCATAATAATAGTAACACCCCATAAATAATAGTAACACCTCATAAATAATAGTGACATCCCATAAATAATAGTGACACCTCATAAATAATAGTAACACCCCATAAATAATAGTAACACCCCATAATAATAGTAACACCTCATAAATAATAGTGACACCCCATAATAATAGTAACATCCCATAAATAATAGTAACACCTCATAAATAATAGTAACACCTCATAATAATAGTAACACCTCATAAATAATAGTGACACCCCATAAATAATAGTAACACCCCATAATAATAGTAACACCTCATAAATAATAGTAACATCCCATAAATAATAGTAACATCCCATAAATAATAGTAACATCTTATACATAATAGTAACACCTCATAATAATAGTAACACCCCATAAATAATAGTAACACCCCATAATAATAGTGACACCCCATAAATAATAGTAACACCCCATAATAATAGTAACACCTCATAAATAATAGTAACACCTCATAAATAATAGTAACATCCCATAAATAATAGTAACACCCCATAAATAATAGTAACATCCCATAAATAATAGTAACACCCCATAATAATAGTAACATCCCATAATAATAGTAACATCTCATAAATAATAGTAACACCTCATAATAATAGTAACACCCCATAATAATAGTAACACCTCATAAATAATAGTAACACCCCATAAATAATAGTAACACCCCATAATAATAGTAACACCTCATAAATAATAGTAACACCCCATAAATAATAGTAACACCCCATAAATAATAGTAAGATCCCATAAATAATAGTAACTCCTCATAAATAATAGTAACACCCCATAAATAATAGTAACACCCCATAATAATAGTAACACCTCATAAATAATAGTAACACCCCATAAATAATAGTAACACCCCATAAATAATAGTAAGATCCCATAAATAATAGTAACACCCCATAAATAATAGTAACATCCCATAATAATAGTAACATCCCATAAATAATAGTAACACCTCATAAATAATAGTAACACCTCATAAATAATAGTAACACCCCATAAATAATAGTAACACCCCATAAATAATAGTAACATCCCATAAATAATAGTAACACCTCATAAATAATGGTAACACCCCATAAATAATAGTAACACCCCATAAATAATAGTGACATCCCATAAATAATAGTGACACCTCATAAATAATAGTAACACCCCATAAATAATAGTAACACCCCATAATAATAGTAACACCTCATAAATAATAGTGACACCCCATAATAATAGTAACATCCCATAAATAATAGTAACACCTCATAAATAATAGTAACACCTCATAATAATAGTAACACCCCATAAATAATAGTAACACCCCATAATAATAGTGACACCCCATAATAATAGTAACACCCCATAAATAATAGTAACACCCCATAAATAATAGTAACACCCCATAAATAATAGTAACACCCCATAAATAATAGTGACATCCCATAAATAATAGTAACACCCCATAATAATAGTAACACCTCATAAATAATAGTGACACCCCATAAATAATAGTAACACCCCATAATAATAGTAACACCTCATAAATAATAGTAACATCCCATAAATAATAGTAACATCCCATAAATAATAGTAACATCTTATACATAATAGTAACACCTCATAATAATAGTAACACCCCATAAATAATAGTAACACCCCATAATAATAGTAACACCTCATAAATAATAGTGACACCCCATAAATAATAGTAACACCCCATAATAATAGTAACACCTCATAAATAATAGTAACACCTCATAAATAATAGTAACATCCCATAAATAATAGTAACACCCCATAAATAATAGTAACATCCCATAAATAATAGTAACACCCCATAATAATAGTAACATCCCATAATAATAGTAACATCTCATAAATAATAGTAACACCTCATAATAATAGTAACACCCCATAATAATAGTAACACCTCATAAATAATAGTAACACCCCATAAATAATAGTAACACCCCATAATAATAGTAACACCTCATAAATAATAGTAACACCCCATAAATAATAGTAACACCCCATAATAATAGTAACATCCCATAATAATAGTAACACCCCATAAATAATAGAAACACCTCATAATAATAGTAACATCCCATAATAATAGTAACATCCCATAAATAATAGTAACACCCCATAAATAATAGTAACATCCCATAAATAATAGTAACATCTCATAATAATAGTAACACCCCATAAATAATAGTAACATCCCATAAATAATAGTAACATCCCATAAATAATAGTAACACCCCATAATAATAGTAACACCCCATAAATAATAGTAACACCCCATAAATAATAGTAACACCCCATAAATAATAGTGACATCCCATAAATAATAGTAACACCCCATAAATAATAGTAACACCCCATAATAATAGTAACATCCCATAAATAATAGTAACACCCCATAAATAATAGTAACACCCCATAAATAATAGTAGCATCCCATAAATAATAGTAACACCTCATAAATAATAGTAACATCCCATAAATAATAGTAACATCCCATAAATAATAGTAACACCCCATAAATAATAGTAACATACCATAAATAATAGTAACATCCCATAAATAATAGTAACACCCCATAAATAATAGTAACACCCCATAAATAATAGTAACATCCCATAAATAATAGTAACACCCCATAAATAATAGTAACACCCCATAAATAATAGTAACATCCCATAAATAATAGTAACACCCCATAAATAATAGTAACACCCCATAAATAATAGTAACACCCATAAATAATAGTAACGCCCCATAAATAATAGTAACACCTCATAAATAATAGTAACATCCCATAAATAATAGTAACATCCCATAAATAATAGTAACACCCCATAATAATAGTAACATCCCATAAATAATAGTAACACCCCATAAATAATAGTAACATCCCATAAATAATAGTAACACCCCATAAATAATAGTAACATCCCATAAATAATAGTAACACCCCATAAATAATAGTAACACCCATAAATAATAGTAACGCCCCATAAATAATAGTAACACCTCATAAATAATAGTAACATCCCATAAATAATAGTAACATCCCATAAATAATAGTAACACCCCATAAATAATAGTAACACCCCATAATAATAGTAACATCCCATAAATAATAGTAACACCCCATAAATAATAGTAACACCCCATAAATAATAGTAACATCCCATAAATAATAGTAACACCCCATAAATAATAGTAACACCCCATAATAATAGTAACACCCCATAAATAATAGTAACACCCCATAAATAATAGTAACACCCCATAAATAATAGTGACATCCCATAAATAATAGTAACACCCCATAAATAATAGTAACACCCATAAATAATAGTAACACCTCATAAATAATAGTAACATCCCATAAATAATAGTAACATCCCATAAATAATAGTAACTCCTCATAAATAATAGTAACACCCCATAAATAATAGTAACACCCCATAATAATAGTAACACCTCATAAATAATAGTAACACCCCATAAATAATAGTAACACCCCATAAATAATAGTAAGATCCCATAAATAATAGTAACACCCCATAAATAATAGTAACATCCCATAATAATAGTAACATCCCATAAATAATAGTAACACCTCATAAATAATAGTAACACCTCATAAATAATAGTAACACCCCATAAATAATAGTAACACCCCATAAATAATAGTAACATCCCATAAATAATAGTAACACCTCATAAATAATGGTAACACCCCATAAATAATAGTAACACCCCATAATAATAGTAACACCTCATAAATAATAGTAACATCCCATAAATAATAGTAACATCCCATAAATAATAGTAACATCCCATAAATAATAGTAACACCCCATAAATAATAGTAACACCTCATAAATAATAGTGACATCCCATAAATAATAGTGACACCTCATAAATAATAGTAACACCCCATAAATAATAGTAACACCCCATAATAATAGTAACACCTCATAAATAATAGTGACACCCCATAATAATAGTAACATCCCATAAATAATAGTAACACCTCATAAATAATAGTAACACCTCATAATAATAGTAACACCCCATAAATAATAGTAACACCCCATAATAATAGTAACACCTCATAAATAATAGTGACACCCCATAAATAATAGTAACACCCCATAATAATAGTAACACCTCATAAATAATAGTAACATCCCATAAATAATAGTAACATCCCATAAATAATAGTAACATCTTATACATAATAGTAACACCTCATAATAATAGTAACACCCCATAAATAATAGTAACACCCCATAATAATAGTAACACCTCATAAATAATAGTGACACCCCATAAATAATAGTAACACCCCATAATAATAGTAACACCTCATAAATAATAGTAACATCCCATAAATAATAGTACCACCCCATAAATAATAGTAACATCCCATAAATAATAGTAACACCCCATAATAATAGTAACATCCCATAATAATAGTAACATCTCATAAATAATAGTAACACCTCATAATAATAGTAACACCCCATAATAATAGTAACACCTCATAAATAATAGTAACACCCCATAAATAATAGTAACACCCCATAATAATAGTAACACCTCATAAATAATAGTAACACCCCATAAATAATAGTAACACCCCATAAATAATAGTAAGATCCCATAAATAATAGTAACACCCCATAAATAATAGTAACATCCCATAATAATAGTAACATCCCATAAATAATAGTAACACCTCATAAATAATAGTAACACCTCATAAATAATAGTAACACCCCATAAATAATAGTAACACCCCATAAATAATAGTAACATCCCATAAATAATAGTAACACCTCATAAATAATGGTAACACCCCATAAATAATAGTAACACCCCATAAATAATAGTGACATCCCATAAATAATAGTGACACCTCATAAATAATAGTAACACCCCATAAATAATAGTAACATCCCATAAATAATAGTAACACCTCATAAATAATAGTAACACCTCATAAATAATAGTAACACCCCATAAATAATAGTAACACCCCATAAATAATAGTAACATCCCATAAATAATAGTAACACCTCATAAATAATGGTAACACCCCATAAATAATAGTAACACCCCATAAATAATAGTGACATCCCATAAATAATAGTGACACCTCATAAATAATAGTAACACCCCATAAATAATAGTAACACCCCATAATAATAGTAACATCCCATAAATAATAGTAACACCTCATAAATAATAGTAACACCTCATAATAATAGTAACACCCCATAAATAATAGTAACACCCCATAATAATAGTGACACCCCATAATAATAGTAACACCCCATAAATAATAGTAACACCCCATAAATAATAGTAACACCCCATAAATAATAGTAACACCCCATAAATAATAGTGACATCCCATAAATAATAGTAACACCCCATAATAATAGTAACACCTCATAAATAATAGTGACACCCCATAAATAATAGTAACACCCCATAATAATAGTAACACCTCATAAATAATAGTAACATCCCATAAATAATAGTAACATCCCATAAATAATAGTAACATCTTATACATAATAGTAACACCTCATAATAATAGTAACACCCCATAAATAATAGTAACACCCCATAATAATAGTAACACCTCATAAATAATAGTGACACCCCATAAATAATAGTAACACCCCATAATAATAGTAACACCTCATAAATAATAGTAACACCTCATAAATAATAGTAACATCCCATAAATAATAGTAACACCCCATAAATAATAGTAACATCCCATAAATAATAGTAACACCCCATAATAATAGTAACATCCCATAATAATAGTAACATCTCATAAATAATAGTAACACCTCATAATAATAGTAACACCCCATAATAATAGTAACACCTCATAAATAATAGTAACACCCCATAAATAATAGTAACACCCCATAATAATAGTAACACCTCATAAATAATAGTAACACCCCATAAATAATAGTAACATCCCATAATAATAGTAACACCCCATAAATAATAGAAACACCTCATAATAATAGTAACATCCCATAATAATAGTAACATCCCATAAATAATAGTAACACCCCATAAATAATAGTAACATCCCATAAATAATAGTAACATCTCATAATAATAGTAACACCCCATAAATAATAGTAACATCCCATAAATAATAGTAACATCCCATAAATAATAGTAACACCCCATAATAATAGTAACACCCCATAAATAATAGTAACACCCCATAAATAATAGTGACATCCCATAAATAATAGTAACACCCCATAAATAATAGTAACACCCCATAAATAATAGTAACACCCCATAATAATAGTAACATCCCATAAATAATAGTAACACCCCATAAATAATAGTAACACCCCATAAATAATAGTAGCATCCCATAAATAATAGTAACACCTCATAAATAATAGTAACATCCCATAAATAATAGTAACATCCCATAAATAATAGTAACACCCCATAAATAATAGTAACATACCATAAATAATAGTAACATCCCATAAATAATAGTAACACCCCATAAATAATAGTAACATCCCATAAATAATAGTAACACCCCATAAATAATAGTAACACCCCATAAATAATAGTAACATCCCATAAATAATAGTAACACCCCATAAATAATAGTAACACCCCATAAATAATAGTAACACCCATAAATAATAGTAACGCCCCATAAATAATAGTAACACCTCATAAATAATAGTAACATCCCATAAATAATAGTAACATCCCATAAATAATAGTAACACCCCATAAATAATAGTAACACCCCATAATAATAGTAACATCCCATAAATAATAGTAACACCCCATAAATAATAGTAACACCCCATAAATAATAGTAACATCCCATAAATAATAGTAACACCCCATAAATAATAGTAACACCCCATAATAATAGTAACACCCCATAAATAATAGTAACACCCCATAATAATAGTAACACCCCATAAATAATAGTGACATCCCATAAATAATAGTAACACCCCATAAATAATAGTAACACCCATAAATAATAGTAACACCTCATAAATAATAGTAACATCCCATAAATAATAGTAACATCCCATAAATAATAGTAACTCCTCATAAATAATAGTAACACCCCATAAATAATAGTAACACCCCATAATAATAGTAACACCTCATAAATAATAGTAACACCCCATAAATAATAGTAACACCCCATAAATAATAGTAAGATCCCATAAATAATAGTAACACCCCATAAATAATAGTAACATCCCATAATAATAGTAACATCCCATAAATAATAGTAACACCTCATAAATAATAGTAACACCTCATAAATAATAGTAACACCCCATAAATAATAGTAACACCCCATAAATAATAGTAACATCCCATAAATAATAGTAACACCTCATAAATAATGGTAACACCCCATAAATAATAGTAACACCCCATAAATAATAGTAACACCTCATAAATAATAGTAACACCTCATAAATAATAGTGACACCCCATAATAATAGTAACACCTCATAAATAATAGTAACACCTCATAAATAATAGTAACACCTCATAAATAATAGTAACACCTCATAAATAATAGTAACACCCCATAAATAATAGTAACACCTCATAAATAATAGTAACACCTCATAAATAATAGTGACACCCCATAATAATAGTAACATCCCATAAATAATAGTGACACCTCATAAATAATAGTAACACCCCATAAATAATAGTAACACCCCATAATAATAGTAACACCTCATAAATAATAGTGACACCCCATAATAATAGTAACATCCCATAAATAATAGTAACACCTCATAAATAATAGTAACACCTCATAATAATAGTAACACCCCATAAATAATAGTAACACCCCATAATAATAGTAACACCTCATAAATAATAGTAACATCCCATAAATAATAGTAACATCCCATAAATAATAGTAACATCTTATACATAATAGTAACACCTCATAATAATAGTAACACCCCATAAATAATAGTAACACCCCATAATAATAGTAACACCTCATAAATAATAGTGACACCCCATAAATAATAGTAACACCCCATAATAATAGTAACACCTCATAAATAATAGTAACACCTCATAAATAATAGTAACATCCCATAAATAATAGTAACACCCCATAAATAATAGTAACACCTCATAATAATAGTAACACCCCATAATAATAGTAACACCTCATAAATAATAGTAACACCTCATAAATAATAGTAACATCCCATAAATAATAGTAACACCCCATAAATAATAGTAACACCTCATAATAATAGTAACACCCCATAATAATAGTAACACCTCATAAATAATAGTAACACCCCATAAATAATAGTAACACCCCATAATAATAGTAACACCTCATAAATAATAGTAACACCCCATAAATAATAGTAACACCCCATAATAATAGTAACATCCCATAATAATAGTAACACCCCATAAATAATAGAAACACCTCATAATAATAGTAACATCCCATAATAATAGTAACATCCCATAAATAATAGTAACACCCCATAAATAATAGTAACATCCCATAAATAATAGTAACACCTCATAATAATAGTAACATCCCATAAATAATAGTAACATCCCATAAATAATAGTAACACCCCATAAATAATAGTAACACCCCAGAATAATAGTAACACCCCATAAATAATAGTAACACCCCAGAATAATAGTAACATCCCATAAATAATAGTAACATCCCATAAATAATAGTAACATCCCATAAATAATAGTAACACCCCATAAATAATAGTAACATCCCATAAATAATAGTAACATCCCATAAATAATAGTAACACCTCATAATAATAGTAACACCCCATAAATAATAGTAACATCCCATAAATAATAGTAACACCCCATAAATAATAGTAACATCCCATAAATAATAGTAACATCCCATAAATAATAGTAACACCTCATAATAATAGTAACACCCCATAAATAATAGTAACATCCCATAATAATAGTAACATCCCATAAATAATAGTAACACCCCATAAATAATAGTAACATCCCATAATAATAGTAACATCCCATAAATAATAGTAACACCCCATAAATAATAGTAACATCCCATAAATAATAGTAACACCCCATAAATAATAGTAACATCCCATAAATAATAGTAACACCCCATAAATAATAGTAACACCCATAAATAATAGTAACGCCCCATAAATAATAGTAACACCTCATAAATAATAGTAACATCCCATAAATAATAGTAACATCCCATAAATAATAGTAACACCCCATAAATAATAGTAACACCCCATAATAATAGTAACATCCCATAAATAATAGTAACACCCCATAAATAATAGTAACACCCCATAAATAATAGTAACATCCCATAAATAATAGTAACACCCCATAAATAATAGTAACACCCCATAATAATAGTAACACCCCATAAATAATAGTAACACCCCATAAATAATAGTAACACCCCATAAATAATAGTGACATCCCATAAATAATAGTAACACCCCATAAATAATAGTAACACCCATAAATAATAGTAACACCTCATAAATAATAGTAACATCCCATAAATAATAGTAACATCCCATAAATAATAGTAACACCCCATAATAATAGTAACTCCTTATAAATAATAGTAACACCCCATAAATAATAGTAACACCCCATAATAATAGTAACATCCCATAAATAATAGTAACACCTCATAAATAATGGTAACACCCCATAAATAATAGTAACACCCCATAATAATAGTAACACCTCATAAATAATAGTGACACCCCATAATAATAGTAACATCCCATAAATAATAGTAACACCTCATAAATAATAGTAACACCTCATAATAATAGTAACACCCCATAAATAATAGTAACACCCCATAATAATAGTAACACCTCATAAATAATAGTGACACCCCATAAATAATAGTAACACCCCATAATAATAGTAACACCTCATAAATAATAGTAACACCTCATAAATAATAGTAACATCCCATAAATAATAGTAACACCCCATAAATAATAGTAACATCCCATAAATAATAGTAACACCCCATAATAATAGTAACATCCCATAATAATAGTAACATCTCATAAATAATAGTAACACCTCATAATAATAGTAACACCCCATAATAATAGTAACACCTCATAAATAATAGTAACACCCCATAAATAATAGTAACACCCCATAATAATAGTAACACCTCATAAATAAAAGTAACACCCCATAAATAATAGTAACACCCCATAAATAATAGTAAGATCCCATAAATAATAGTAACTCCTCATAAATAATAGTAACACCCCATAAATAATAGTAACACCCCATAATAATAGTAACACCTCATAAATAATAGTAACACCCCATAAATAATAGTAACACCCCATAAATAATAGTAAGATCCCATAAATAATAGTAACACCCCATAAATAATAGTAACATCCCATAATAATAGTAACATCCCATAAATAATAGTAACACCTCATAAATAATAGTAACACCTCATAAATAATAGTAACACCCCATAAATAATAGTAACACCCCATAAATAATAGTAACATCCCATAAATAATAGTAACACCTCATAAATAATGGTAACACCCCATAAATAATAGTAACACCCCATAAATAATAGTGACATCCCATAAATAATAGTGACACCTCATAAATAATAGTAACACCCCATAAATAATAGTAACACCCCATAATAATAGTAACACCTCATAAATAATAGTGACACCCCATAATAATAGTAACATCCCATAAATAATAGTAACACCTCATAAATAATAGTAACACCTCATAATAATAGTAACACCCCATAAATAATAGTAACACCCCATAATAATAGTGACACCCCATAATAATAGTAACACCCCATAAATAATAGTAACACCCCATAAATAATAGTAACACCCCATAAATAATAGTAACACCCCATAAATAATAGTGACATCCCATAAATAATAGTAACACCCCATAATAATAGTAACACCTCATAAATAATAGTGACACCCCATAAATAATAGTAACACCCCATAATAATAGTAACACCTCATAAATAATAGTAACATCCCATAAATAATAGTAACATCCCATAAATAATAGTAACATCTTATACATAATAGTAACACCTCATAATAATAGTAACACCCCATAAATAATAGTAACACCCCATAATAATAGTAACACCTCATAAATAATAGTGACACCCCATAAATAATAGTAACACCCCATAATAATAGTAACACCTCATAAATAATAGTAACACCTCATAAATAATAGTAACATCCCATAAATAATAGTAACACCCCATAAATAATAGTAACATCCCATAAATAATAGTAACACCCCATAATAATAGTAACATCCCATAATAATAGTAACATCTCATAAATAATAGTAACACCTCATAATAATAGTAACATCCCATAATAATAGTAACATCCCATAAATAATAGTAACACCCCATAAATAATAGTAACATCCCATAAATAATAGTAACATCTCATAATAATAGTAACACCCCATAAATAATAGTAACATCCCATAAATAATAGTAACATCCCATAAATAATAGTAACACCCCATAATAATAGTAACACCCCATAAATAATAGTAACACCCCATAAATAATAGTAACACCCCATAAATAATAGTAACACCCCATAAATAATAGTGACATCCCATAAATAATAGTAACACCCCATAAATAATAGTAACACCCCATAATAATAGTAACATCCCATAAATAATAGTAACACCCCATAAATAATAGTAACACCCCATAAATAATAGTAGCATCCCATAAATAATAGTAACACCTCATAAATAATAGTAACATCCCATAAATAATAGTAACATCCCATAAATAATAGTAACACCCCATAAATAATAGTAACACCTCATAAATAATAGTAACATCCCATAAATAATAGTATTACCCCATAAATAATAGTAACATCCCATAAATAATAGTAACATCCCATAAATAATAGTAACACCCCATAATAATAGTAACACCTCATAAATAATAGTGACACCCCATAAATAATAGTAACACCCCATAATAATAGTAACATCCCATAATAATAGTTACATCCCATAAATAATAGTAACACCTCATAAATAATAGTAACACCTCATAATAATAGTAACACCCCATAAATAATAGTAACACCCCATAAATAATAGTAACACCCCATAAATAATAGTAACACCCCATAAATAATAGTAACACCTCATAAATAATAGTAACATCCCATAAATAATAGTAACATCCCATAAATAATAGTAACACCTCATAAATAATAGTAACACCCCATAATAATAGTAACACCCCATAAATAATAGTAACATCCCATAAATAATAGTAACATCCCATAAATAATAGTAACATCCCATAAATAATAGTAACACCCCATAAATAATAGTAACATCCCATAAATAATAGTAACACCTCATAATAATAGTAACACCCCATAAATAATAGTAACATCCCATAAATAATAGTAACATCCCATAAATAATAGTAACACCCCATAATAATAGTAACACCCCATAAATAATAGTAACACCCCATAAATAATAGTAACACCCCATAAATAATAGTGACATCCCATAAATAATAGTAACACCCCATAAATAATAGTAACACCCCATAAATAATAGTAACACCCCATAATAATAGTAACATCCCATAAATAATAGTAACACCCCATAAATAATAGTAACACCCCATAAATAATAGTAGCATCCCATAAATAATAGTAACACCTCATAAATAATAGTAACATCCCATAAATAATAGTAACATCCCATAAATAATAGTAACACCCCATAAATAATAGTAACACCTCATAAATAATAGTAACATCCCATAAATAATAGTAATACCCCATAAATAATAGTAACATCCCATAAATAATAGTAACATCCCATAAATAATAGTAACACCCCATAATAATAGTAACACCTCATAAATAATAGTGACACCCCATAAATAATAGTAACACCCCATAATAATAGTAACATCCCATAATAATAGTTACATCCCATAAATAATAGTAACACCTCATAAATAATAGTAACACCCCATAATAATAGTAACACCCCATAAATAATAGTAACATCCCATAAATAATAGTAACATCCCATAAATAATAGTAACATCCCATAAATAATAGTAACACCCCATAAATAATAGTAACACCCCATAAATAATAGTAACACCTCATAAATAATAGTAACACCTCATAATAATAGTAACACCCCATAAATAATAGTAACACCTCATAATAATAGTAACACCCCATAAATAATAGTAACACCCCATAAATAATAGTAACACCTCATAAATAATAGTAACATCCCATAAATAATAGTAACACCCCATAAATAATAGTGACACCTCATAAATAATAGTAACACCCCATAAATAATAGTAACACCCCATAAATAATAGTAACACCTCATAAATAATAGTAACACCTCATAATAATAGTAACACCCCATAAATAATAGTAACACCCCATAAATAATAGTAACACCCCATAAATAATAGTGACATCCCATAAATAATAGTAACATCCCATAAATAATAGTAACACCTCATAAATAATAGTAACACCTCATAATAATAGTAACACCCCATAAATAATAGTAACACCCCATAAATAATAGTAACACCCCATAAATAATAGTAACACCCCATAAATAATAGTGACATCCCATAAATAATAGTAACACCCCATAAATAATAGTAACACCCCATAAATAATAGTAACACCCATAAATAATAGTAACACCCCATAAATAATAGTAACACCCCATAAATAATAGTAACACCCATAAATAATAGTAACATCCCATAAATAATAGTAACACCTCATAAATATTAGTAACACCCCATAAATAATAGTAACACCCCATAATAATAGTAACATCCCATAATAATAGTTACATCCCATAAATAATAGTAACACCTCATAATAATAGTAACACCCCATAAATAATAGTAACACCCCATAATAATAGTAACACCCCATAAATAATAGTAACATCCCATAAATAATAGTAACACCTCAAAATAATAGTAACACCCCATAAATAATAGTAACACCCCATAAATAATAGTAACACCCCATAAATAATAGTGACATCCCATAAATAATAGTAACACCCCATAATAATAGTAACACCTCATAAATAATAGTAACACCCCATAAATAATAGTAACACCCCATAATAATAGTAACACCTCATAAATAATAGTAACACCCCATAAATAATAGTAACACCCCATAAATAATAGTAAGATCCCATAAATAATAGTAACATCCCATAAATAATAGTAACACCCCATAAATAATAGTAACACCTCATAAATAAAAGTAACACCCCATAAATAATAGTAACACCTCATAATAATAGTAACATCCCATAAATAATAGTAACACCTCATAAATAATAGTAACACCCCATAATAATAGTAACACCCCATAAATAATAGTAACATCCCATAAATAATAGTAACATCCCATAAATAATAGTAACATCCCATAAATAATAGTAACACCCCATAAATAATAGTAACACCCCATAAATAATAGTAACACCTCATAAATAATAGTAACACCTCATAATAATAGTAACACCCCATAAATAATAGTAACACCCCATAAATAATAGTAACACCCATAAATAATAGTAACACCTCATAAATAATAGTAACATCCCATAAATAATAGTAACATCCCATAAATAATAGTAACTCCTCATAAATAATAGTAACACCCCATAAATAATAGTAACACCCCATAATAATAGTAACACCTCATAAATAATAGTAACACCCCATAAATAATAGTAACACCCCATAAATAATAGTAAGATCCCATAAATAATAGTAACATCCCATAAATAATAGTAACACCCCATAAATAATAGTAACACCTCATAAATAAAAGTAACACCCCATAAATAATAGTAACACCTCATAATAATAGTAACACCCCATAAATAATAGTAACACCTCATAAATAATAGTAACACCTCATAAATAATAGTAACATCCCATAAATAATAGTGACACCTCATAAATAATAGTGACACCCCATAAATAATAGTAACACCCCATAATAATAGTAACACCCCATAAATAATAGTAACACCTCATAAATAATAGTAACACCCCATAAATAATAGTAACACCCCATAATAATAGTAACATCCCATAATAATAGTAACATCCCATAAATAATAGTAACACCTCATAAATAATAGTAACACCTCATAATAATAGTAACACCCCATAAATAATAGTAACACCCCATAAATAATAGTAACACCTCATAAATAATAGTAACATCCCATAAATAATAGTGACACCTCATAAATAATAGTGACACCCCATAAATAATAGTAACACCCCATAATAATAGTAACACCCCATAAATAATAGTAACACCTCATAAATAATAGTAACACCCCATAAATAATAGTAACATCCCATAATAATAGTAACATCCCATAAAAAATAGTAACACCTCATAAATAATAGTAACACCTCATAATAATAGTAACACCCCATAAATAATAGTAACACCCCATAATAATAGTAACACCTCATAAATAATAGTGACACCCCATAAATAATAGTAACACCCCATAATAATAGTAACACCTCATAAATAATAGTAACACCTCATAAATAATAGTAACATCCCATAATTAATATTAACATCCCATAAATAATAGTAACATCTTATACATAATAGTAACACCTCATAAATAATAGTAACATCCCATAAATAATAGTAACACCCCATAAATAATAGTAACATCCCATAAATAATAGTAACACCCCATAATAATAGTAACATCTCATAAATAATAGTAAAACCCCATAATAATAGTAACACCTCATAAATAATAGTAACACCCCATAAATAATAGTAACACCCCATAATAATAGTAACACCTCATAAATAATAGTAACACCCCATAAATAATAGTAACACCCCATAATAATAGTAACATCCCATAATAATAGTAACACCCCATAAATAATAGAAACACCTCATAATAATAGTAACACCCCATAAATAATAGTAACACCCCATAAATAATAGTAACACCCCATAATAATAGTAACACCCCATAAATAATAGTAACACCCCATAATAATAGTAACACCTCATAAATAATAGTAACACCCCATAAATAATAGTAACACCCCATAATAATAGTAACATCCCATAATAATAGTAACACCCCATAAATAATAGTAACACCCCATAATAATAGTAACACCTCATAAATAATAGTAACACCCCATAAATAATAGTAACACCCCATAATAATAGTAACATCCCATAATAATAGTAACACCCCATAAATAATAGTAACACCTCATAATAATAGTAACATCCCATAATAATAGTAACACCTCATAAATAATAGTAACACCTCATAATAATAGTAACACCCCATAAATAATAGTAACACCTCATAAATAATAGTAACATCCCATAATAATAGTAACACCCCATAAATAATAGTAACATCCCATAAATAATAGTAACACCTCATAAATAATAGTAACATCCCATAATAATAGTAACACCCCATAAATAATAGTAACATCCCATAAATAATAGTAACACCCCATAAATAATAGTAACATCCCATAAATAATAGTAACACCCCATAATAATAGTAACATCCCATAATAATAGTAACATCCCATAATAATAGTAACACCTCATAAATAATAGTAACACCCCATAAATAATAGTAACACCTCATAAATAATAGTAACACCTCATAAATAATAGTAACATCCCATAAATAATAGTAACACCCCATAATAATAGTAACACCTCATAAATAATAGTAACACCCCATAAATAATAGTAACACCTCATAAATAATAGTAACACCCCATAAATAATAGTAACATCCCATAAATAATAGTAACGCCCCATAAATAATAGTAACACCTCATAAATAATAGTAACATCCCATAAATAATAGTAACATCCCATAAATAATAGTAACACCCCATAAATAATAGTAACACCCCATAAATAATAGTAACACCTCATAAATAATAGTAACACCCCATAAATAATAGTAACACCCCATAATAATAGTAACACCCCATAAATAATAGTAACATCCCATAATAATAGTAACACCCCATAAATAATAGTAACATCCCATAAATAATAGTAACACCCCATAAATAATAGTAACACCTCATAAATAATAGTGACACCCCATAAATAATAGTAACACCCCATAATAATAGTAACACCTCATAAATAATAGTAACACCCCATAAATAATAGTAACACCTCATAAATAATAGTAACACCCCATAAATAATAGTAACATCCCATAAATAATAGTAACGCCCCATAAATAATAGTAACACCTCATAAATAATAGTAACATCCCATAAATAATAGTAACACCCCATAATAATAGTAACACCTCATAAATAATAGTAACACCCCATAAATAATAGTAACACCTCATAAATAATAGTAACACCCCATAAATAATAGTAACATCCCATAAATAATAGTAACGCCCCATAAATAATAGTAACACCTCATAAATAATAGTAACATCCCATAAATAATAGTAACATCCCATAAATAATAGTAACACCCCATAAATAATAGTAACACCCCATAATAATAGTAACATCCCATAAATAATAGTAACACCCCATAAATAATAGTAACACCCCATAAATAATAGTAACATCCCATAAATAATAGTAACACCCCATAAATAATAGTAACACCCCATAATAATAGTAACACCCCATAAATAATAGTAACACCCCATAAATAATAGTAACACCCCATAAATAATAGTGACATCCCATAAATAATAGTAACACCCCATAAATAATAGTAACACCCATAAATAATAGTAACATCCCATAAATAATAGTAACATCCCATAAATAATAGTAACTCCTCATAAATAATAGTAACACCCCATAAATAATAGTAACACCCCATAATAATAGTAACACCTCATAAATAATAGTAACACCTCATAAATAATAGTAACATCCCATAAATAATAGTAACACCCCATAATAATAGTAACACCTCATAAATAATAGTAACACCTCATAAATAATAGTAACACCCCATAAATAATAGTAACACCCCATAATAATAGTAACACCTCATAAATAATAGTAACATCCCATAAATAATAGTAACACCCCATAATAATAGTAACACCTCATAAATAATAGTAACACCTCATAAATAATAGTAACACCCCATAAATAATAGTAACACCCCATAAATAATAGTAACACCCCATAATAATAGTAACACCTCATAAATAATAGTAACACCCCATAATAATAGTAACACCTCATAAATAATAGTAACACCCCATAAATAATAGTAACATCCCATAAATAATAGTAACTCCTCATAAATAATAGTAACACCCCATAAATAATAGTAACACCCCATAAATAATAGTAACACCTCATAAATAATAGTAACACCCCATAAATAATAGTAACACCCCATAAATAATAGTAACACCCCATAATAATAGTAACACCTCATAAATAATAGTAACACCTCATAAATAATAGTAACACCTCATAATAATAGTAACACCCCATAAATAATAGTAACACCCCATAAATAATAGTAACATCCCATAAATAATAGTAACACCCCATAAATAATAGTAACATCCCATAAATAATAGTAACACCTCATAAATAATAGTAACATCCCATAAATAATAGTAACACCCCATAAATAATAGTAACATCCCATAAATAATAGTAACACCCCATAAATAATAGTAACACCTCATAAATAATAGTAACATCCCATAATAATAGTAACACCCCATAAATAATAGTAACACCCCATAAATAATAGTAACACCCCATAATAATAGCAACACCCCATAAATAATAGTAACATCCCATAAATAATAGTAACATCCCATAATAATAGCAACACCCCATAAATAATAGTAACACCCCATAAATAATAGTAACATCCCATAAATAATAGTAACATCACATAATAATAGCAACACCCCATAAATAATAGTAACACCCCATAATAATAGTAACACCCCATAAATAATAGTAACATCCCATAAATAATAGTAACACCCCATAAATAATAGTAACATCCCATAAATAATAGTAACACCCCATAATAATAGTAACATCCCATAAATAATAGTAACACCCCATAAATAATAGTAACATCCCATAAATAATAGTAACATCCCATAAATAATAGTAACATCTCATAAATAATAGTAACACCCCATAATAATAGTGACACCCCATAAATAATAGTAACATCCCATAAATAATAGTAACACCTCATAAATAATAGTAACACCCCATAAATAATAGTAACACCCCATAATAATAGTAACACCCCATAAATAATAGTAACATCCCATAAATAATAGTAACACCCCATAATAATAGTAACACCCCATAAATAATAGTAACACCCCATAAATAATCGCAACACCCCATAATAATAGTAACACCCCATAAATAATAGTAACACCCCATAATAATAGTAACACCCCATAAATAATAGTAACACCCCATAATAATAGTAACACCCCATAAATAATAGTAACATCCCATAAATAATAGTAACATCCCATAAATAATAGTAACACCTCATAAATAATAGTAACACCCCATAATAATAGTAACACCCCATAAATAATAGTAACACCCCATAATAATAGTAACATCCCATAAATAATAGTAACACCTCATAAATAATAGTAACACCCCATAATAATAGTAACATCCCATAAATAATAGTAACATCCCATAAATAATAGTAACACCTCATAAATAATAGTAACACCCCATAAATAATAGTAACACCCATAAATAATAGTAACACCCCATAAATAATAGTAACACCCCATAAATAATAGTAACATCCCATAAATAATAGTAACACCCCATAAATAATAGTAACATCCCATAAATAATAGTAACATCCCATAAATAATAGTAACACCCCATAATAATAGTAACACCCCATAAATAATAGTAACACCCCATAAATAATAGTAACATCCCATAAATAATAGTAACACCCCATAAATAATAGTAACATCCCATAAATAATAGTAACACCTCATAAATAATAGTAACACCCCATAAATAATAGTAACATCCCATAAATAATAGTAACATCCCATAAATAATAGTAACACCCCATAAATAATAGTAACATCCCATAAATAATAGTAACATCCCATAAATAATAGTAACACCTCATAAATAATAGTAACACCCCATAATAATAGTAACACCCCATAAATAATAGTAACACCCCATAATAATAGTAACATCCCATAAATAATAGTAACACCTCATAAATAATAGTAACACCCCATAATAATAGTAACACCTCATAAATAATAGTAACACCCCATAAATAATAGTAACATCCCATAAATAATAGTAACACCCCATAAATAATAGTAACACCTCATAAATAATAGTAACATCCCATAAATAATAGTAACAACCCATAAATAATAGTAACATCCCATAATAATAGTAACACCTCATAAATAATAGTAACACCCCATAAATAATAGTAACATCCCATAAATAATAGTAACATCCCATAAATAATAGTAACACCCCATAAATAATAGTAACATCCCATAAATAATAGTAACATCCCATAAATAATAGTAACACCCCATAAATAATAGTAACACCCCAAAAATAATAGTAACACCCCATAAATAATAGTAACACCCCAAAAATAATAGTAACACCCCATAAATAATAGTAACACCCCATAAATAATAGTAACACCCCATAAATAATAGTAACATCCCATAAATAATAGTAACACCCCATAATAATAGTAACATCTCATAAATAATAGTAAAACCCCATAATAATAGTAACACCTCATAAATAATAGTAACACCCCATAAATAATAGTAACACCCCATAATAATAGTAACACCTCATAAATAATAGTAACACCCCATAAATAATAGTAACACCCCATAATAATAGTAACATCCCATAATAATAGTAACACCCCATAAATAATAGAAACACCTCATAATAATAGTAACACCCCATAAATAATAGTAACATCCCATAAATAATAGTAACATCCCATAAATAATAGTAACACCCCATAAATAATAGTAACACCCCATAATAATAGTAACACCCCATAAATAATAGTAACACCCCATAATAATAGTAACACCTCATAAATAATAGTAACACCCCATAATAATAGTAACACCTCATAAATAATAGTAACACCCCATAAATAATAGTAACACCCCATAATAATAGTAACATCCCATAATAATAGTAACACCCCATAAATAATAGTAACACCCCATAATAATAGTAACACCTCATAAATAATAGTAACACCCCATAAATAATAGTAACACCCCATAATAATAGTAACACCTCATAAATAATAGTAACACCCCATAATAATAGTAACATCCCATAATAATAGTAACACCCCATAAATAATAGAAACACCTCATAATAATAGTAACACCCCATAAATAATAGTAACATCCCATAAATAATAGTAACACCCCATAAATAATAGTAACACCCCATAATAATAGTAACACCCCATAAATAATAGTAACACCCCATAATAATAGTAACACCTCATAAATAATAGTAACACCCCATAAATAATAGTAACACCCCATAATAATAGTAACATCCCATAATAATAGTAACACCCCATAAATAATAGTAACACCTCATAATAATAGTAACACCTCATAATAATAGTAACACCCCATAATAATAGTAACACCTCATAAATAATAGTAACATCCCATAATAATAGTAACACCCCATAAATAATAGTAACATCCCATAAATAATAGTAACACCTCATAAATAATAGTAACATCCCATAAATAATAGTAACACCTCATAATAATAGTAACACCCCATAAATAATAGTAACACCTCATAAATAATAGTAACATCCCATAATAATAGTAACACCCCATAAATAATAGTAACATCCCATAAATAATAGTAACACCTCATAAATAATAGTAACATCCCATAAATAATAGTAACACCACATAAATAATAGTAACACCTCATAAATAATAGTAACACCTCATAAATAATGGTAACACCCCATAAATAATAGTAACACCTCATAAATAATAGTGACACCCCATAAATAATAGTAACATCCCATAAATAATAGTAACATCCCATAAATAATAGTAACACCTCATAAATAATAGTAACACCTCATAAATAATAGTAACATCCCATAAATAATAGTAACACCTCATAAATAATAGTAACACCTCATAAATAATAGTAACACCCCATAATAATAGTAACACCTCATAAATAATAGTAACACCTCATAAATAATAGTAACACCCCATAATAATAGTAACACCCCATAAATAATAGTAACATCCCATAAATAATAGTAACACCTTATAATAATAGTAACACCCCATAAATAATAGTAACATCCCATAAATAATAGTAACACCCCATAAATAATAGTAACATCCCATAAATAATAGTAACACCCCATAATAATAGTAACATCCCATAATAATAGTAACATCCCATAATAATAGTAACACCTCATAAATAATAGTAACACCCCATAAATAATAGTAACACCCCATAAATAATAGTAACGCCCCATAAATAATAGTAACACCTCATAAATAATAGTAACATCCCATAAATAATAGTAACACCCCATAATAATAGTAACACCTCATAAATAATAGTAACATCCCATAAATAATAGTAACACCCCATAATAATAGTAACACCTCATAAATAATAGTAACATCCCATAAATAATAGTAACGCCCCATAAATAATAGTAACACCTCATAAATAATAGTAACATCCCATAAATAATAGTAACATCCCATAAATAATAGTAACACCCCATAAATAATAGTAACACCCCATAATAATAGTAACATCCCATAAATAATAGTAACACCCCATAAATAATAGTAACACCCCATAAATAATAGTAACATCCCATAAATAATAGTAACACCCCATAAATAATAGTAACACCACATAAATAATAGTAACATCCCATAATAATAGTAACACCCCATAAATAATAGTAACATCCCATAATAATAGTAACACCCCATAATAATAGTAACACCCCATAAATAATAGTAACACCTCATAAATAATAGTAACACCCCATAAATAATAGTAACATCCCATAATAATAGTAACACCCCATAAATAATAGTAACACCCCATAATAATAGTAACACCCCATAAATAATAGTAACACCCCATAAATAATAGTAACACCCCATAAATAATAGTGACATCCCATAAATAATAGTAACACCCCATAAATAATAGTAACACCCATAAATAATAGTAACATCCCATAAATAATAGTAACATCCCATAAATAATAGTGACACCTCATAAATAATAGTAACATCCCATAAATAATAGTAACATCCCATAAATAATAGTAACGCCCCATAAATAATAGTAACACCTCATAAATAATAGTAACACCTCATAATAATAGTAACACCCCATAAATAATAGTAACACCCCATAATAATAGTAACACCTCATAAATAATAGTGACACCCCATAAATAATAGTAACACCCCATAATAATAGTAACACCTCATAAATAATAGTAACACCTCATAAATAATAGTAACATCCCATAATTAATATTAACATCCCATAAATAATAGTAACATCTTATACATAATAGTAACACCTCATAAATAATAGTAACATCCCATAAATAATAGTAACACCCCATAAATAATAGTAACATCCCATAAATAATAGTAACACCCCATAAATAATAGTAACATCCCATAAATAATAGTAACACCCCATAATAATAGTAACATCCCATAATAATAGTAACATCCCATAATAATAGTAACACCTCATAAATAATAGTAACACCCCATAAATAATAGTAACACCTCATAAATAATAGTAACACCTCATAAATAATAGTAACATCCCATAAATAATAGTAACACCCCATAATAATAGTAACACCTCATAAATAATAGTAACACCCCATAAATAATAGTAACACCTCATAAATAATAGTAACACCCCATAAATAATAGTAACATCCCATAAATAATAGTAACGCCCCATAAATAATAGTAACACCTCATAAATAATAGTAACATCCCATAAATAATAGTAACATCCCATAAATAATAGTAACACCCCATAAATAATAGTAACACCCCATAAATAATAGTAACACCTCATAAATAATAGTAACACCCCATAAATAATAGTAACACCCCATAATAATAGTAACACCCCATAAATAATAGTAACATCCCATAATAATAGTAACACCCCATAAATAATAGTAACATCCCATAAATAATAGTAACACCCCATAAATAATAGTAACACCTCATAAATAATAGTGACACCCCATAAATAATAGTAACACCCCATAATAATAGTAACACCTCATAAATAATAGTAACACCCCATAAATAATAGTAACACCTCATAAATAATAGTAACACCCCATAAATAATAGTAACATCCCATAAATAATAGTAACGCCCCATAAATAATAGTAACACCTCATAAATAATAGTAACATCCCATAAATAATAGTAACACCCCATAATAATAGTAACACCTCATAAATAATAGTAACACCCCATAAATAATAGTAACACCTCATAAATAATAGTAACACCCCATAAATAATAGTAACATCCCATAAATAATAGTAACGCCCCATAAATAATAGTAACACCTCATAAATAATAGTAACATCCCGTAAATAATAGTAACATCCCATAAATAATAGTAACACCCCATAAATAATAGTAACACCCCATAATAATAGTAACATCCCATAAATAATAGTAACACCCCATAAATAATAGTAACACCCCATAAATAATAGTAACATCCCATAAATAATAGTAACACCCCATAAATAATAGTAACACCCCATAATAATAGTAACACCCCATAAATAATAGTAACACCCCATAAATAATAGTAACACCCCATAAATAATAGTGACATCCCATAAATAATAGTAACACCCCATAAATAATAGTAACACCCATAAATAATAGTAACATCCCATAAATAATAGTAACATCCCATAAATAATAGTAACTCCTCATAAATAATAGTAACACCCCATAAATAATAGTAACACCCCATAATAATAGTAACACCTCATAAATAATAGTAACACCTCATAAATAATAGTAACATCCCATAAATAATAGTAACACCCCATAATAATAGTAACACCTCATAAATAATAGTAACACCTCATAAATAATAGTAACACCCCATAAATAATAGTAACACCCCATAATAATAGTAACACCTCATAAATAATAGTAACATCCCATAAATAATAGTAACACCCCATAATAATAGTAACACCTCATAAATAATAGTAACACCTCATAAATAATAGTAACACCCCATAAATAATAGTAACACCCCATAAATAATAGTAACACCCCATAATAATAGTAACACCTCATAAATAATAGTAACACCCCATAATAATAGTAACACCTCATAAATAATAGTAACACCCCATAAATAATAGTAACATCCCATAAATAATAGTAACATCCCATAAATAATAGTAACTCCTCATAAATAATAGTAACACCCCATAAATAATAGTAACACCCCATAAATAATAGTAACACCTCATAAATAATAGTAACACCCCATAAATAATAGTAACACCCCATAAATAATAGTAACACCCCATAATAATAGTAACACCTCATAAATAATAGTAACACCTCATAAATAATAGTAACACCTCATAATAATAGTAACACCTCATAATAATAGTAACACCCCATAAATAATAGTAACACCCCATAAATAATAGTAACACCCCATAAATAATAGTAACATCCCATAAATAATAGTAACACCCCATAAATAATAGTAACATCCCATAAATAATAGTAACACCTCATAAATAATAGTAACATCCCATAAATAATAGTAACACCCCATAAATAATAGTAACACCTCATAAATAATAGTAACACCCCATAAATAATAGTAACATCCCATATATAATAGTAACATCCCATAATAATAGTAACACCCCATAAATAATAGTAACACCCCATAAATAATAGTAACACCCCATAATAATAGCAACACCCCATAAATAATAGTAACATCCCATAAATAATAGTAACACCCCATAAATAATAGTAACATCCCATAAATAATAGTAACACCTCATAAATAATAGTAACACCCCATAAATAATAGTAACACCCCATAATAATAGTAACACCCCATAAATAATAGTAACATCCCATAAATAATAGTAACACCCCATAATAATAGTAACACCCCATAAATAATAGTAACACCCCATAAATAATCGCAACACCCCATAATAATAGTAACACCCCATAAATAATAGTAACACCCCATAATAATAGTAACACCCCATAAATAATAGTAACACCCCATAAAAATAGTAACACCCCATAAATAATAGTAACATCCCATAAATAATAGTAACATCCCATAAATAATAGTAACACCTCATAAATAATAGTAACACCCCATAAATAATAGTAACATCCCATAAATAATAGTAACACCTCATAAATAATAGTAACACCCCATAATAATAGTAACACCCCATAAATAATAGTAACACCCCATAATAATAGTAACATCCCATAAATAATAGTAACACCTCATAAATAATAGTAACACCCCATAATAATAGTAACATCCCATAAATAATAGTAACATCCCATAAATAATAGTAACACCTCATAAATAATAGTAACACCCCATAAATAATAGTAACACCCATAAATAATAGTAACACCCCATAAATAATAGTAACACCCCATAAATAATAGTAACATCCCATAAATAATAGTAACACCCCATAAATAATAGTAACATCCCATAAATAATAGTAACATCCCATAAATAATAGTAACACCCCATAATAATAGTAACACCCCATAAATAATAGTAACACCCCATAAATAATAGTAACATTCCATAAATAATAGTAACACCCCATAAATAATAGTAACATCCCATAAATAATAGTAACACCTCATAAATAATAGTAACACCCCATAAATAATAGTAACATCCCATAAATAATAGTAACATCCCATAAATAATAGTAACACCCCATAAATAATAGTAACATCCCATAAATAATAGTAACATCCCATAAATAATAGTAACACCTCATAAATAATAGTAACACCCCATAATAATAGTAACACCCCATAAATAATAGTAACACCCCATAATAATAGTAACATCCCATAAATAATAGTAACACCTCATAAATAATAGTAACACCCCATAATAATAGTAACACCTCATAAATAATAGTAACACCCCATAAATAATAGTAACATCCCATAAATAATAGTAACACCCCATAAATAATAGTAACACCTCATAAATAATAGTAACATCCCATAAATAATAGTAACAACCCATAAATAATAGTAACATCCCATAATAATAGTAACACCTCATAAATAATAGTAACACCCCATAAATAATAGTAACATCCCATAAATAATAGTAACATCCCATAAATAATAGTAACACCCCATAAATAATAGTAACATCCCATAAATAATAGTAACATCCCATAAATAATAGTAACACCCCATAAATAATAGTAACACCCCAAAAATAATAGTAACACCCCATAAATAATAGTAACACCCCAAAAATAATAGTAACACCCCATAAATAATAGTAACACCCCATAAATAATAGTAACACCCCATAAATAATAGTAACATCCCATAAATAATAGTAACACCCCATAATAATAGTAACATCTCATAAATAATAGTAAAACCCCATAATAATAGTAACACCTCATAAATAATAGTAACACCCCATAAATAATAGTAACACCCCATAATAATAGTAACACCTCATAAATAATAGTAACACCCCATAAATAATAGTAACACCCCATAATAATAGTAACATCCCATAATAATAGTAACACCCCATAAATAATAGAAACACCTCATAATAATAGTAACACCCCATAAATAATAGTAACACCCCATAATAATAGTAACACCCCATAAATAATAGTAACATCCCATAAATAATAGTAACACCCCATAAATAATAGTAACACTAATAGTAACACCCCATAAATAATAGTAACACCCCATAAATAATAGTAACACCCATAAAAACCCAGTAACACCTCATAAATAATAGTAACACCCATAAATAATAGTAACACCCATAATCCCATAATAATAGTAACACCTCATAAATAATAGTAACACCCCATAAATAATAGTAACACCCCATAATAATAGTAACACCTCATAAATAATAGTAACACCCCATAAATAATAGTAACACCCCATAATAATAGTAACATCCCATAATAATAGTAACACCCCATAAATAATAGAAACACCTCATAATAATAGTAACACCCCATAAATAATAGTAACATCCCATAAATAATAGTAACACCCCATAAATAATAGTAACACCCCATAATAATAGTAACACCCCATAAATAATAGTAACACCCCATAATAATAGTAACACCTCATAAATAATAGTAACACCCCATAAATAATAGTAACACCCCATAATAATAGTAACATCCCATAATAATAGTAACACCCCATAAATAATAGTAACACCTCATAATAATAGTAACACCTCATAATAATAGTAACACCCCATAATAATAGTAACACCTCATAAATAATAGTAACATCCCATAATAATAGTAACACCCCATAAATAATAGTAACATCCCATAAATAATAGTAACACCTCATAAATAATAGTAACATCCCATAAATAATAGTAACACCTCATAATAATAGTAACACCCCATAAATAATAGTAACACCTCATAAATAATAGTAACATCCCATAATAATAGTAACACCCCATAAATAATAGTAACATCCCATAAATAATAGTAACACCTCATAAATAATAGTAACATCCCATAAATAATAGTAACACCACATAAATAATAGTAACACCTCATAAATAATAGTAACACCTCATAAATAATGGTAACACCCCATAAATAATAGTAACATCCCATAAATAATAGTAACACCTCATAAATAATAGTAACACCTCATAAATAATAGTAACACCCCATAATAATAGTAACACCTCATAAATAATAGTAACACCTCATAAATAATAGTAACACCCCATAATAATAGTAACACCCCATAAATAATAGTAACATCCCATAAATAATAGTAACACCTTATAATAATAGTAACACCCCATAAATAATAGTAACATCCCATAAATAATAGTAACACCCCATAAATAATAGTAACATCCCATAAATAATAGTAACACCCCATAATAATAGTAACATCCCATAATAATAGTAACATCCCATAATAATAGTAACACCTCATAAATAATAGTAACACCCCATAAATAATAGTAACACCCCATAATAATAGTAACATCCCATAAATAATAGTAACACCCCATAATAATAGTAACATCCCATAATAATAGTAACATCCCATAAATAATAGTAACATCCCATAAATAATAGTAACACCCCATAAATAATAGTAACACCCCATAATAATAGTAACATCCCATAAATAATAGTAACACCCCATAAATAATAGTAACACCCCATAAATAATAGTAACATCCCATAAATAATAGTAACACCCCATAAATAATAGTAACATCCCATAAATAATAGTAACACCCCATAATAATAGTAACATCCCATAATAATAGTAACATCCCATAAATAATAGTAACATCCCATAAATAATAGTAACACCCCATAAATAATAGTAACACCCCATAATAATAGTAACATCCCATAAATAATAGTAACACCCCATAAATAATAGTAACACCCCATAAATAATAGTAACATCCCATAAATAATAGTAACACCCCATAAATAATAGTAACACCACATAAATAATAGTAACATCCCATAATAATAGTAACACCCCATAAATAATAGTAACATCCCATAATAATAGTAACACCCCATAATAATAGTAACACCCCACAAATAATAGTAACACCTCATAAATAATAGTAACACCCCATAAATAATAGTAACATCCCATAATAATAGTAACACCCCATAAATAATAGTAACACCCCATAATAATAGTAACACCCCATAAATAATAGTAACACCCCATAAATAATAGTAACACCCCATAAATAATAGTGACATCCCATAAATAATAGTAACACCCCATAAATAATAGTAACACCCATAAATAATAGTAACATCCCATAAATAATAGTAACATCCCATAAATAATAGTGACACCTCATAAATAATAGTAACATCCCATAAATAATAGTAACTCCTCATAAATAATAGTAACACCCCATAAATAATAGTAACACCCCATAATAATAGTAACACCTCATAAATAATAGTAACACCTCATAAATAATAGTAACATCCCATAAATAATAGTAACACCCCATAATAATAGTAACACCTCATAAATAATAGTAACACCTCATTAATAATAGTAACACCCCATAAATAATAGTAACACCCCATAATAATAGTAACACCTCATAAATAATAGTAACATCCCATAAATAATAGTAACACCCCATAATAATAGTAACACCTCATAAATAATAGTAACACCTCATAAATAATAGTAACACCCCATAAATAATAGTAACACCCCATAATAATAGTAACACCTCATAAATAATAGTAACACCCCATAAATAATAGTAACATCCCATAAATAATAGTAACACCCCATAAATAATAGTAAGATCCCATAAATAATAGTAACATCCCATAAATAATAGTAACTCCTCATAAATAATAGTAACACCCCATAAATAATAGTAACACCCCATAAATAATAGTAACACCTCATAAATAATAGTAACACCCCATAAATAATAGTAACACCCCATAAATAATAGTAACACCCCATAATAATAGTAACACCTCATAAATAATAGTAACACCTCATAAATAATAGTAACACCTCATAATAATAGTAACACCCCATAAATAATAGTAACACCCCATAAATAATAGTAACACCTCATAAATAATAGTGACACCCCATAAATAATAGTAACACCCCATAAATAATAGTAACACCCCATAATAATAGTAACACCCCATAAATAATAGTAACACCCCATAAATAATAGTAACACCTCATAATAATAGTAACATCTCATAAATAATAGTAACACCACATAAATAATAGTAACACCCCATAAATAATAGTAACATCTCATAAATAATAGTAACACCACATAAATAATAGTAACACCCCATAAATAATAGTAACACCCCATAATAATAGTAACACCCCATAAATAATAGTAACACCCCATAATAATAGTAACACCCCATAAATAATAGTAACACCCCATAATAATAGTAACACCCCATAAATAATAGTAACACCCCATAATAATAGTAACACCCCATAAATAATAGTAACATCCCATAAATAATAGTAACATCCCATAAATAATAGTAACACCCCATAAATAATAGTAACACCCCATAAATAATAGTAACATCCCATAAATAATAGTAACATCCCATAAATAATATTAACACCTCATAAATAATAGTGACACCCCATAAATAATAGTAACATCCCATAAATAATAGTAACATCCCATAAATAATAGTAACACCCCATAAATAATAGTAACACCCCATAAATAATAGTAACATCCCATAAATAATAGTAACACCTCATAAATAATAGTGACACCCCATAAATAATAGTAACACCCCATAAATAATAGTAACATCCCATAAATAATAGTAACACCCCATAAATAATAGTAACATCCCATAAATAATAGTAACATCCCATAAATAATAGTAACATCCCATAAATAATAGTAACACCCCATAAATAATAGTAACATCCCATAAATAATAGTAACACCTCATAAATAATAGTGACACCCCATAAATAATAGTAACATCCCATAAATAATAGTAACATCCCATAAATAATAGTAACACCCCATAAATAATAGTAACATACCATAAATAATAGTAACATCCCATAAATAATAGTAACACCCCATAAATAATAGTAACACCCCATAAATAATAGTAACATCCCATAAATAATAGTAACACCCCATAAATAATAGTAACACCCCATAAATAATAGTAACATCCCATAAATAATAGTAACACCCCATAAATAATAGTAACACCCCATAAATAATAGTAACACCCATAAATAATAGTAACGCCCCATAAATAATAGTAACACCTCATAAATAATAGTAACACCTCATAATAATAGTAACACCACATAAATAATAGTAACACCCCATAAATAATAGTAACACCCCATAATAATAGTAACATCTCATAAATAATAGTAACACCACATAAATAATAGTAACACCCCATAAATAATAGTAACACCCCATAATAATAGTAACACCCCATAAATAATAGTAACACCCCATAATAATAGTAACACCCCATAAATAATAGTAACACCCCATAATAATAGTAACACCCCATAAATAATAGTAACACCCCATAATAATAGTAACACCCCATAAATAATAGTAACACCCCATAATAATAGTAACACCTCATAAATAATAGTAACACCTCATAAATAATAGTAACACCTCATAATAATAGTAACACCCCATAAATAATAGTAACACCCCATAAATAATAGTAACACCTCATAAATAATAGTAACACCTCATAAATAATAGTAACATCCCATAAATAATAGTAACATCCCATAAATAATAGTAACACCCCATAATAATAGTAACACCCCATAAATAATAGTAACATCCCATAAATAATAGTAACATCCCATAAATAATAGTAACACCCCATAAATAATAGTAACACCCCATAAATAATAGTAACATCCCATAAATAATAGTAACATCCCATAAATAATAGTAACACCTCATAAATAATAGTGACACCCCATAAATAATAGTAACATCCCATAAATAATAGTAACACCCCATAAATAATAGTAACATCCCATAAATAATAGTAACATCCCATAAATAATAGTAACACCTCATAAATAATAGTGACACCCCATAAATAGTAGTAACATCCCATAAATAATAGTAACATCCCATAAATAATAGTAACACCCCATAAATAATAGTAACATCCCATAAATAATAGTAACATCCCATAAATAATAGTAACATCCCATAAATAATAGTAACATCCCATAAATAATAGTAACATCCCATAAATAATAGTAACACCCCATAAATAATAGTAACACCCCATAAATAATAGTAACATCCCATAAATAATAGTAACACCCCATAAATAATAGTAACACCCCATAAATAATAGTAACATCCCATAAATAATAGTAACACCCCATAAATAATAGTAACACCCCATAAATAATAGTAACACCCATAAATAATAGTAACGCCCCATAAATAATAGTAACACCTCATAAATAATAGTAACATCCCATAAATAATAGTAACATCCCATAAATAATAGTAACACCCCATAAATAATAGTAACACCCCATAATAATAGTAACATCCCATAAATAATAGTAACACCCCATAAATAATAGTAACACCCCATAAATAATAGTAACATCCCATAAATAATAGTAACACCCCATAAATAATAGTAACACCCCATAATAATAGTAACACCCCATAAATAATAGTAACACCCCATAAATAATAGTAACACCCCATAAATAATAGTAACACCTCATAAATAATAGTAACACCCATAAATAATAGTAACACCTCATAAATAATGGTAACACCCCATAAATAATAGTAACACCCCATAAATAATAGTGACATCCCATAAATAATAGTGACACCTCATAAATAATAGTAACACCCCATAAATAATAGTAACACCCCATAATAATAGTAACACCTCATAAATAATAGTGACACCCCATAATAATAGTAACATCCCATAAATAATAGTAACACCTCATAAATAATAGTAACACCTCATAATAATAGTAACACCCCATAAATAATAGTAACACCCCATAAATAATAGTAACATCCCATAAATAATAGTAACACCCCATAATAATAGTAACACCCCATAATAATAGTAACATCCCATAAATAATAGTAACACCTCATAAATAATAGTAACACCCCATAAATAATAGTAACACCCCATAATAATAGTAACACCTCATAAATAATAGTAACACCCCATAAATAATAGTAACACCCCATAAATAATAGTAACACCCATAATAATAGTAACACCCCATAAATAATAGTAACACCCCATAATAATAGTAACATCCCATAATAATAGTAACACCCCATAAATAATAGAAACACCTCATAATAATAGTAACACCCCATAAATAATAGTAACATCCCATAAATAATAGTAACACCCCATAAATAATAGTAACATCCCATAAATAATAGTAACACCCCATAAATAATAGTAACACCCCATAAATAATAGTAACACCTCATAAATAATAGTAACACCCCATAAATAATAGTAACACCCCATAAATAATAGTAACACCTCATAAATAATAGTAACACCCCATAAATAATAGTAACACCCCATAAATAATAGTAACATCCCATAATAATAGTAACATCCCATAAATAATAGTAACACCTCATAAATAATAGTAACACCTCATAAATAATAGTAACACCCCATAAATAATAGTAACACCCCATAAATAATAGTAACATCCCATAAATAATAGTAACACCTCATAAATAATGGTAACACCCCATAAATAATAGTAACACCCCATAAATAATAGTGACATCCCATAAATAATAGTGACACCTCATAAATAATAGTAACATCCCATAAATAATAGTAACACCTCATAAATAATAGTAACACCCCATAAATAATAGTAACACCCATAAATAATAGTAACATCCCATAAATAATAGTAACATCCCATAAATAATAGTAACAACCCATAATAATAGTAACATCCCATAAATAATAGTAACATCCCATAAATAATAGTAACATCCCATAAATAATAGTAACACCCCATAAATAATAGTAACACCTTATAATAATAGTAACACCCCATAAATAATAGTAACATCCCATAAATAATAGTAACACCCCATAAATAATAGTAACATCCCATAAATAATAGTAACACCCCATAATAATAGTAACATCCCATAATAATAGTAACATCCCATAATAATAGTAACACCTCATAAATAATAGTAACACCCCATAAATAATAGTAACACCCCATAATAATAGTAACATCCCATAAATAATAGTAACACCCCATAATAATAGTAACATCCCATAATAATAGTAACATCCCATAAATAATAGTAACATCCCATAAATAATAGTAACACCCCATAAATAATAGTAACACCCCATAATAATAGTAACATCCCATAAATAATAGTAACACCCCATAAATAATAGTAACACCCCATAAATAATAGTAACATCCCATAAATAATAGTAACACCCCATAAATAATAGTAACATCCCATAAATAATAGTAACACCCCATAATAATAGTAACATCCCATAATAATAGTAACATCCCATAAATAATAGTAACATCCCATAAATAATAGTAACACCCCATAAATAATAGTAACACCCCATAATAATAGTAACATCCCATAAATAATAGTAACACCCCATAAATAATAGTAACACCCCATAAATAATAGTAACATCCCATAAATAATAGTAACACCCCATAAATAATAGTAACACCACATAAATAATAGTAACATCCCATAATAATAGTAACACCCCATAAATAATAGTAACATCCCATAATAATAGTAACACCCCATAATAATAGTAACACCCCACAAATAATAGTAACACCTCATAAATAATAGTAACACCCCATAAATAATAGTAACATCCCATAATAATAGTAACACCCCATAAATAATAGTAACACCCCATAATAATAGTAACACCCCATAAATAATAGTAACACCCCATAAATAATAGTAACACCCCATAAATAATAGTGACATCCCATAAATAATAGTAACACCCCATAAATAATAGTAACACCCATAAATAATAGTAACATCCCATAAATAATAGTAACATCCCATAAATAATAGTGACACCTCATAAATAATAGTAACATCCCATAAATAATAGTAACTCCTCATAAATAATAGTAACACCCCATAAATAATAGTAACACCCCATAATAATAGTAACACCTCATAAATAATAGTAACACCTCATAAATAATAGTAACATCCCATAAATAATAGTAACACCCCATAATAATAGTAACACCTCATAAATAATAGTAACACCTCATTAATAATAGTAACACCCCATAAATAATAGTAACACCCCATAATAATAGTAACACCTCATAAATAATAGTAACATCCCATAAATAATAGTAACACCCCATAATAATAGTAACACCTCATAAATAATAGTAACACCTCATAAATAATAGTAACACCCCATAAATAATAGTAACACCCCATAATAATAGTAACACCTCATAAATAATAGTAACACCCCATAAATAATAGTAACATCCCATAAATAATAGTAACACCCCATAAATAATAGTAAGATCCCATAAATAATAGTAACATCCCATAAATAATAGTAACTCCTCATAAATAATAGTAACACCCCATAAATAATAGTAACACCCCATAAATAATAGTAACACCTCATAAATAATAGTAACACCCCATAAATAATAGTAACACCCCATAATAATAGTAACACCTCATAAATAATAGTAACACCTCATAAATAATAGTAACACCTCATAATAATAGTAACACCCCATAAATAATAGTAACACCCCATAAATAATAGTAACACCTCATAAATAATAGTGACACCCCATAAATAATAGTAACACCCCATAAATAATAGTAACACCCCATAATAATAGTAACACCCCATAAATAATAGTAACACCCCATAAATAATAGTAACACCTCATAATAATAGTAACATCTCATAAATAATAGTAACACCACATAAATAATAGTAACACCCCATAAATAATAGTAACATCTCATAAATAATAGTAACACCACATAAATAATAGTAACACCCCATAAATAATAGTAACACCCCATAATAATAGTAACACCCCATAAATAATAGTAACACCCCATAATAATAGTAACACCCCATAAATAATAGTAACACCCCATAATAATAGTAACACCCCATAAATAATAGTAACACCCCATAATAATAGTAACACCCCATAAATAATAGTAACATCCCATAAATAATAGTAACATCCCATAAATAATAGTAACACCCCATAAATAATAGTAACACCCCATAAATAATAGTAACATCCCATAAATAATAGTAACATCCCATAAATAATATTAACACCTCATAAATAATAGTGACACCCCATAAATAATAGTAACATCCCATAAATAATAGTAACATCCCATAAATAATAGTAACACCCCATAAATAATAGTAACACCCCATAAATAATAGTAACATCCCATAAATAATAGTAACACCTCATAAATAATAGTGACACCCCATAAATAATAGTAACACCCCATAAATAATAGTAACATCCCATAAATAATAGTAACACCCCATAAATAATAGTAACATCCCATAAATAATAGTAACATCCCATAAATAATAGTAACATCCCATAAATAATAGTAACACCCCATAAATAATAGTAACATCCCATAAATAATAGTAACACCTCATAAATAATAGTGACACCCCATAAATAATAGTAACATCCCATAAATAATAGTAACATCCCATAAATAATAGTAACACCCCATAAATAATAGTAACATACCATAAATAATAGTAACATCCCATAAATAATAGTAACACCCCATAAATAATAGTAACACCCCATAAATAATAGTAACATCCCATAAATAATAGTAACACCCCATAAATAATAGTAACACCCCATAAATAATAGTAACATCCCATAAATAATAGTAACACCCCATAAATAATAGTAACACCCCATAAATAATAGTAACACCCATAAATAATAGTAACGCCCCATAAATAATAGTAACACCTCATAAATAATAGTAACACCTCATAATAATAGTAACACCACATAAATAATAGTAACACCCCATAAATAATAGTAACACCCCATAATAATAGTAACATCTCATAAATAATAGTAACACCACATAAATAATAGTAACACCCCATAAATAATAGTAACACCCCATAATAATAGTAACACCCCATAAATAATAGTAACACCCCATAATAATAGTAACACCCCATAAATAATAGTAACACCCCATAATAATAGTAACACCCCATAAATAATAGTAACACCCCATAATAATAGTAACACCCCATAAATAATAGTAACACCCCATAATAATAGTAACACCTCATAAATAATAGTAACACCTCATAAATAATAGTAACACCTCATAATAATAGTAACACCCCATAAATAATAGTAACACCCCATAAATAATAGTAACACCTCATAAATAATAGTAACACCTCATAAATAATAGTAACATCCCATAAATAATAGTAACATCCCATAAATAATAGTAACACCCCATAATAATAGTAACACCCCATAAATAATAGTAACATCCCATAAATAATAGTAACATCCCATAAATAATAGTAACACCCCATAAATAATAGTAACACCCCATAAATAATAGTAACATCCCATAAATAATAGTAACATCCCATAAATAATAGTAACACCTCATAAATAATAGTGACACCCCATAAATAATAGTAACATCCCATAAATAATAGTAACACCCCATAAATAATAGTAACATCCCATAAATAATAGTAACATCCCATAAATAATAGTAACACCTCATAAATAATAGTGACACCCCATAAATAGTAGTAACATCCCATAAATAATAGTAACATCCCATAAATAATAGTAACACCCCATAAATAATAGTAACATCCCATAAATAATAGTAACATCCCATAAATAATAGTAACATCCCATAAATAATAGTAACATCCCATAAATAATAGTAACATCCCATAAATAATAGTAACACCCCATAAATAATAGTAACACCCCATAAATAATAGTAACATCCCATAAATAATAGTAACACCCCATAAATAATAGTAACACCCCATAAATAATAGTAACATCCCATAAATAATAGTAACACCCCATAAATAATAGTAACACCCCATAAATAATAGTAACACCCATAAATAATAGTAACGCCCCATAAATAATAGTAACACCTCATAAATAATAGTAACATCCCATAAATAATAGTAACATCCCATAAATAATAGTAACACCCCATAAATAATAGTAACACCCCATAATAATAGTAACATCCCATAAATAATAGTAACACCCCATAAATAATAGTAACACCCCATAAATAATAGTAACATCCCATAAATAATAGTAACACCCCATAAATAATAGTAACACCCCATAATAATAGTAACACCCCATAAATAATAGTAACACCCCATAAATAATAGTAACACCCCATAAATAATAGTAACACCTCATAAATAATAGTAACACCCATAAATAATAGTAACACCTCATAAATAATGGTAACACCCCATAAATAATAGTAACACCCCATAAATAATAGTGACATCCCATAAATAATAGTGACACCTCATAAATAATAGTAACACCCCATAAATAATAGTAACACCCCATAATAATAGTAACACCTCATAAATAATAGTGACACCCCATAATAATAGTAACATCCCATAAATAATAGTAACACCTCATAAATAATAGTAACACCTCATAATAATAGTAACACCCCATAAATAATAGTAACACCCCATAAATAATAGTAACATCCCATAAATAATAGTAACACCCCATAATAATAGTAACACCCCATAATAATAGTAACATCCCATAAATAATAGTAACACCTCATAAATAATAGTAACACCCCATAAATAATAGTAACACCCCATAATAATAGTAACACCTCATAAATAATAGTAACACCCCATAAATAATAGTAACACCCCATAAATAATAGTAACACCCATAATAATAGTAACACCCCATAAATAATAGTAACACCCCATAATAATAGTAACATCCCATAATAATAGTAACACCCCATAAATAATAGAAACACCTCATAATAATAGTAACACCCCATAAATAATAGTAACATCCCATAAATAATAGTAACACCCCATAAATAATAGTAACATCCCATAAATAATAGTAACACCCCATAAATAATAGTAACACCCCATAAATAATAGTAACACCTCATAAATAATAGTAACACCCCATAAATAATAGTAACACCCCATAAATAATAGTAACACCTCATAAATAATAGTAACACCCCATAAATAATAGTAACACCCCATAAATAATAGTAACATCCCATAATAATAGTAACATCCCATAAATAATAGTAACACCTCATAAATAATAGTAACACCTCATAAATAATAGTAACACCCCATAAATAATAGTAACACCCCATAAATAATAGTAACATCCCATAAATAATAGTAACACCTCATAAATAATGGTAACACCCCATAAATAATAGTAACACCCCATAAATAATAGTGACATCCCATAAATAATAGTGACACCTCATAAATAATAGTAACATCCCATAAATAATAGTAACACCTCATAAATAATAGTAACACCCCATAAATAATAGTAACACCCATAAATAATAGTAACATCCCATAAATAATAGTAACATCCCATAAATAATAGTAACAACCCATAATAATAGTAACATCCCATAAATAATAGTAACATCCCATAAATAATAGTAACATCCCATAAATAATAGTAACACCCCATAAATAATAGTAACACCTCATAAATATTAGTAACACCCCATAAATAATAGTAACACCCATAAATAATAGTAACATCCCATAAATAATAGTGACATCCCATAAATAATAGTAACATCCCATAAATAATAGTAACACCTCATAAATAATAGTAACACCCCATAAATAATAGTAACACCCATAAATAATAGTAACATCCCATAAATAATAGTGACATCCCATAAATAATAGTAACACCCCATAAATAAAAGTAACACCCCATAATAATAGTAACATCCCATAAATAATAGTAACACCTCATAAATAATAGTAACACCCCATAAATAATAGTAACATCCCATAAATAATAGTAACATCCCATAAATAATAGTAACATCCCATAAATAATAGTAACACCCCATAAATAATAGTAACATCCCATAAATAATAGTAACATCCCATAAATAATAGTAACACCCCATAAATAATAGTAACACCCCATAAATAATAGTAACACCTCATAAATAATAGTAACACCCCATAAATAATAGTAACACCCCATAAATAATAGTAACACCCCATAATAATAGTAACACCCCATAAATAATAGTAACATCCCATAAATAATAGTAACACCCCATAATAATAGTAACACCCCATAAATAATAGTAACACCCCATAAATAATCGCAACACCCCATAATAATAGTAACACCCCATAAATAATAGTAACACCCCATAAATAATAGTAACATCCCATAATAATAGTAACATCCCATAAATAATAGTAACACCTCATAAATAATAGTAACACCTCATAAATAATAGTAACACCCCATAAATAATAGTAACACCCCATAAATAATAGTAACATCCCATAAATAATAGTAACACCTCATAAATAATGGTAACACCCCATAAATAATAGTAACACCCCATAAATAATAGTGACATCCCATAAATAATAGTGACACCTCATAAATAATAGTAACATCCCATAAATAATAGTAACACCTCATAAATAATAGTAACACCCCATAAATAATAGTAACACCCATAAATAATAGTAACATCCCATAAATAATAGTAACATCCCATAAATAATAGTAACAACCCATAATAATAGTAACATCCCATAAATAATAGTAACATCCCATAAATAATAGTAACATCCCATAAATAATAGTAACACCCCATAAATAATAGTAACACCTCATAAATATTAGTAACACCCCATAAATAATAGTAACACCCATAAATAATAGTAACATCCCATAAATAATAGTGACATCCCATAAATAATAGTAACATCCCATAAATAATAGTAACACCTCATAAATAATAGTAACACCCCATAAATAATAGTAACACCCATAAATAATAGTAACATCCCATAAATAATAGTGACATCCCATAAATAATAGTAACACCCCATAAATAAAAGTAACACCCCATAATAATAGTAACATCCCATAAATAATAGTAACACCTCATAAATAATAGTAACACCCCATAAATAATAGTAACATCCCATAAATAATAGTAACATCCCATAAATAATAGTAACATCCCATAAATAATAGTAACACCCCATAAATAATAGTAACATCCCATAAATAATAGTAACATCCCATAAATAATAGTAACACCCCATAAATAATAGTAACACCCCATAAATAATAGTAACACCTCATAAATAATAGTAACACCCCATAAATAATAGTAACACCCCATAAATAATAGTAACACCCCATAATAATAGTAACACCCCATAAATAATAGTAACATCCCATAAATAATAGTAACACCCCATAATAATAGTAACACCCCATAAATAATAGTAACACCCCATAAATAATCGCAACACCCCATAATAATAGTAACACCCCATAAATAATAGTAACATCCCATAAATAATAGTAACACCCCATAAATAATAGTAACACCCCATAAATAATAGTAACACCTCATAAATAATAATAACACCCCATAAATAATAGTAACACCCCATAAATAATAGTAACACCCCATAAATAATAGTAACACCCATAAATAATAGTAACATCCCATAAATAATAGTGACATCCCATAAATAATAGTAACATCCCATAAATAATAGTAACACCTCATAAATAATAGTAACACCCCATAAATAATAGTAACACCCATAAATAATAGTAACACCCCATAAATAATAGTAACATCCCATAAATAATAGTAACATCCCATAAATAATAGTAACACCCCATAAATAATAGTAACACCCCATAAATAATAGTAACACCCCATAAATAATAGTAACACCTCATAAATAATAGTAACACCCCATAAATAATAGTAACACCCCATAAATAATAGTAACACCCCATAATAATAGTAACACCCCATAAATAATAGTAACATCCCATAAATAATAGTAACACCCCATAAATAATAGTAACACCCCATAAATAATCGCAACACCCCATAATAATAGTAACACCCCATAAATAATAGTAACATCCCATAAATAATAGTAACACCCCATAAATAATAGTAACACCCCATAAATAATAGTAACACCTCATAAATAATAGTAACATCCCATAAATAATAGTAACACCTCATAAATAATAGTAACACCTCATAAATAATAGTAACACCCCATAAATAATAGTAACACCCATAAATAATAGTAACATCCCATAAATAATAGTGACATCCCATAAATAATATTAACATCCCATAAATAATAGTAACATCCCATAAATAATAGTAACACCTCATAAATAATAGTAACACCTCATAAATAATAGTAACACCCCATAAATAATAGTAACACCCATAAATAATAGTAACACCCCATAAATAATAGTAACACCCCATAAATAATAGTAACATCCCATAAATAATAGTAACACCACATAAATAATAGTAACACCCATAAATAATAGTAACACCTCATAATAATATTAACATCCCATAAATAATAGTAACATCCCATAAATAATAGTAACACCTCATAAATAATAGTAACACCTCATAAATAATAGTAACACCCCATAAATAATAGTAACACCCATAAATAATAGTAACATCCCATAAATAATAGTAACATCCCATAAATAATAGTAACACCTCATAAATAATAGTAACACCTCATAAATAATAGTAACACCCCATAAATAATAGTAACACCCATAAATAATAGTAACATCCCATAAATAATAGTAACACCCCATAATAATAGTAACATCCCATAAATAATAGTAACACCCCATAAATAATAGTAACACCCATAAATAATAGTAACACCCCATAATAATAGTAACATCCCATAAATAATAGTAACACCCCATAATAATAGTAACATCCCATAAATAATAGTAACACCTCATAAATATTAGTAACACCCCATAAATAATAGTAACACCCATAAATAATAGTAACATCCCATAAATAATAGTGACATCCCATAAATAATAGTAACATCCCATAAATAATAGTGACACCTCATAAATAATAGTAACACCCCATAATAATAGTAACATCCCATAAATAATAGTAACACCTCATAAATAATAGTGACACCTCATAAATAATAGTAACACCCCATAAATAATAGTAACACCCCATAATAATAGTAACACCCCATAAATAATAGTAACATCCCATAAATAATAGTAACACCCCATAAATAATAGTAACATCCCATAAATAATAGTAACACCCCATAATAATAGTAACATCCCATAAATAATAGTAACATCCCATAAATACTAGTAACACCCCATAAATAATAGTAACACCTCATAAATAATAGTAACACCCCATAAATAATAGTAACATCCCATAAATAATAGTAACATCCCATAAATAATAGTAACACCTCATAAATAATAGTAACATCCCATAAATAATAGTAACATCCCATAAATAATAGTAACATCCCATAAATAATAGTAACACCTCATAAATAATAGTAACACCTCATAAATAATAGTAACATCCCATAAATAATAGTAACACCTCATAAATAATAGTAACATCCCATAAATAATAGTAACATCCCATAAATAATAGTAACACCCCATAATAATAGTAACACCCCATAAATAATAGTAACATCCCATAAATACTAGTAACACCCCATAAATAATAGTAACACCTCATAAATAATAGTAACACCCCATAAATAATAGTAACATCCCATAAATAATAGTAACATCCCATAAATAATAGTAACACCTCATAAATAATAGTAACATCCCATAAATAATAGTAACACCCCATAAATAATAGTAACACCTCATAAATAATAGTAACATCCCATAAATAATAGTAACATCCCATAAATAATAGTAACATCCCATAAATAATAGTAACACCTCATAAATAATAGTAACATCCCATAAATAATAGTAACATCCCATAAATAATAGTAACACCCCATAAATAATAGTAACATCCCATAAATAATAGTAACATCCCATAAATAATAGTAACACCTCATAAATAATAGTAACATCCCATAAATAATAGTAACACCTCATAAATAATAGTAACATCCCATAAATAATAGTAACATCCCATAAATAATAGTAACACCTCATAAATAATAGTAACATCCCATAAATAATAGTAACACCTCATAAATAATAGTAACATCCCATAAATAATAGTAACGCCCCATAAATAATAGTAACACCCCATAAATAATAGTAACATCCCATAAATAATAGTAACATCCCATAAATAATATTAACACCCCATAAATAATAGTAACACCCCATAATAATAGTAACACCTCATAAATAATAGTAACATCCCATAAATAATAGTAACACCCCATAAATAATAGTAACACCCCATAAATAATAGTAACATCCCATAAATAATAGTGACACCCCATAAATAATAGTAACATCCCATAAATAATAGTAACACCTCATAAATAATAGTAACATCCCATAAATAATAGTAACACCCATAAATAATAGTAACACCCCATAAATAATAGTAACATCCCATAAATAATAGTAACATCCCATAAATACTAGTAACACCCATAAATGATAGTAACACCCCATAAATGATAGTAACACCTCATAAATAATAGTGACACCCCATAAATACTAGTAACACCCCATAAATACTAGTAACACCCCATAAATAATAGTAACACCCCATAAATAATAGTAACATCCCATAAATAATAGTAACATCCCATAATAATAGTAACACCTCATAAATAATAGTAACATCCCATAATAATAGTAACACCCCATAATAATAGTAACATCCCATAAATAATAGTAACATCCCATAAATACTAGTAACACCCCATAAATAATAGTGACACCCCATAAATGATAGTAACATCCCATAATAATAGTAACACCCCATAAATAATAGTAACATCCCATAAATAATAGTAACATCCCATAAATAATAGTAACACCCCATAAATAATAGTAACATCCCATAAATAATAGTAACATCCCATAAATACTAGTAACACCCCATAAATAATAGTGACATCCCATAAATAATAGTAACATCCCATAAATACTAGTAACACCCCATAAATAATAGTGACACCCCATAAATAATAGTAACATCCCATAAATAATAGTAACACCCCATAAATAATAGTAACACCTCATAAATAACAGTAACATCCCATAATAATAGTAACATCCCATAAATAATAGTAACATCCCATAAATAATAGTAACACCCATAAATAATAGTAACATCCCATAAATAATAGTAACACCTCATAAATAATAGTAACACCCCATAAATAATAGTAACACCCCATAAATAATAGTAACATCCCATAAATAATAGTAACACCTCATAAATAATAGTAACACCTCATAAATAATAGTAACACCCCATAAATAATAGTAACACCTCATAAATAATAGTAACACCTCATAAATAATAGTAACATCCCATAAATAATAGTAACACCTCATAAATAATAGTAACACCTCATAAATAATAGTAACACCCCATAAATAATAGTAACACCCCATAAAAAAAAAAGTAACATCCCATAAATAATAGTAACACCTCATAAATAATGGTAACACCCCATAAATAATAGTAACACCCCATAAATAATAGTAACACCCATAAATAATAGTAACATCCCATAAATAATAGTAACACCTCATAAATAATAGTAACACCCCATAAATAATAGTAACACCCCATAATAATAGCAACACCCATAAATAATAGTAACACCCCATAAAAAAAAAGTAACATCCCATAAATAATAGTAACACCCCATAAATAATAGTAACACCCCATAAATAATAGTAACACCCATAAATAATAGTAACATCCCATAAATAATAGTAACACCTCATAAATAATGGTAACACCCCATAAATAATAGTAACACCTCATAAATAATGGTAACACCCCATAAATAATAGTAACACCCCATAAATAATAGTAACACCCATAAATAATAGTAACACCCCATAAATAATAGTAACACCTCATAAATAATGGTAACACCCCATAAATAATAGTAACACCCCATAAATAATAGTAACACCCATAAATAATATTAACATCCCATAAATAATATTAACACCCCATAAATAATAGTAACACCCATAAATAATAGTAACACCCCATAAATAATAGTAACACCCCATAAATAATAGTAACACCTCATAAATAATAGTAACATCCCATAAATAATAGTAACACCTCATAAATAATAGTAACACCTCATAAATAATACTAACACCCCATAAATAATAGTAACACCCCATAAATAATAGTGACATCCCATAAATAATAGTGACACCTCATAAATAATAGTAACACCCCATAATAATAGTAACACCTCATAAATAATAGTGACACCCCATAATAATAGTAACACCCCATAAATAATAGTAACACCTCATAATAATAGTAACACCCCATAAATAATAGTAACACCCCATAATAATAGTAACACCTCATAAATAATAGTAACACCCCATAAATAATAGTAACACCCCATAAATAATAGTAACACCTCATAAATAATAGTGACACCCCATAAATAATAGTAACACCCCATAATAATAGTAACACCTGATAAATAATAGTGACACCCCATAAATAATAGTAACACCCCATAATAATAGTAACACCTCATAAATAATAGTAACACCTCATAAATAATAGTAACATCCCATAAATAATAGTAACATCCCATAAATAATAGTAACACCCCATAATAATAGTAACATCCCATAATAATAGTAACATCTCATAAATAATAGTAACACCTCATAATAATAGTAACACCCCATAAATAATAGTAATACCTCATAAATAATAGTAACATCCCATAAATAATAGTAACATCCCATAAATAATAGTAACACCCCATAAATAATAGTAACACCCCATAATAATAGTAACACCCCATAAATAATAGTAACACCCCATAATAATAGTAACACCCCATAAATAATAGTAACATCCCATAAATAATAGTAACACCTCATAAATAATAGTAACACCTCATAAATAATAGTAACATCCCATAAATAATAGTAACATCCCATAAATAATAGTGACATCCCATAAATAATAGTAACACCTCATAAATAATAGTAACACCCCATAAATAATAGTAACATCCCATAATAATAGTAACATCCCATAATAATAGTAACACCCCATAAATAATAGTAACACCCCATAATAATAGTAACATCCCATAAATAATAGTAACACCTCATAAATAATAGTAACACCCCATAAATAATAGTAACATCCCATAAATAATAGTAACATCTCATAAATAATAGTAACATCCCATAAATAACAGTAACATCCCATAAATAATAGTAACATCCCATAAATAATAGTAACATCCCATAAATAATAGTAACATCTCATAAATAATAGTAATACCCCATAATAATAGTAACACCCCATAAATAATAGTAACACCCCATAAATAATAGTAACAACCCATAAATAATAGTAACACCCCATAATAATAGTAACACCCCATAAATAATAGTAACACCCCATAAATAATAGTAACACCCCATAATAATAGTAACACCTCATAAAAAATAGTAACACCCCATAAATAATAGTAACACCTCATAAATAATAGTAACACCTCATAAATAATAGTAACACCTCATAAAAAATAGTAACACCCCATAAATAATAGTAACACCTCATAAATAATAGTAACACCTCATAAATAATAGTAACATCCCATAAATAATAGTAACATCCCATAAATAATAGTGACATCCCATAAATAATAGTAACACCTCATAAATAATAGTAACACCCCATAAATAATAGTAACATCCCATAATAATAGTAACATCCCATAATAATAGTAACACCCCATAAATAATAGTAACACCCCATAATAATAGTAACATCCCATAAATAATAGTAACACCTCATAAATAATAGTAACACCCCATAAATAATAGTAACATCCCATAAATAATAGTAACATCCCATAAATAATAGTAACATCCCATAAATAATAGTAACATCCCATAAATAATAGTAACATCTCATAAATAATAGTAATACCCCATAATAATAGTAACACCCCATAAATAATAGTAACACCCCATAAATAATAGTAACAACCCATAAATAATAGTAACACCCCATAATAATAGTAACACCCCATAAATAATAGTAACACCTCATAAAAAATAGTAACACCCCATAAATAATAGTAACATCCCATAAATAATAGTAACACCTCATAAATAATAGTAACATCTCATAAATAATAGTAACATCCCATAAATAATAGTAACATCCCATAAATAATAGTGACACCTCATAAATAATAGTAACATCCCATAAATAATAGTAACACCCCATAAATAATAGTAACACCTCATAAATAATAGTAACACCCCATAAATAATAGTAACACCCCATAAATAATAGTAACACCCCATAATAATAGTAACACCCCATAAATAATAGTAACACCCCATAAATAATAGTAACACCCCATAATAATAGCAACACCCCATAAATAATAGTAACATCCCATAAATAATAGTAACATCCCATAATAATAGCAACACCCCATAAATAATAGTAACACCTCATAAATAATAGTAACACCCCATAAATAATAGTAACACCTCATAAATAATAGTAACACCCCATAATAATAGTAACACCTCATAAATAATAGTAACACCCCATAAATAATAGTAACACCTCATAAATAATAGTAACACCCCATAATAATAGTAACACCTCATAAATAATAGTAACGCCCCATAAATAATAGTAACACCTCATAAATAATAGTAACATCCCATAAATAATAGTAACATCCCATAAATAATAGTAACACCCCATAAATAATAGTAACACCCCATAATAATAGTAACACCCCATAAATAATAGTAACACCCCATAATAATAGTAACACCCCATAAATAATAGTAACATCCCATAAATAATAGTAACACCTCATAAATAATAGTAACACCTCATAAATAATAGTAACATCCCATAAATAATAGTAACATCCCATAAATAATAGTGACATCCCATAAATAATAGTAACACCTCATAAATAATAGTAACACCCCATAAATAATAGTAACACCCCATAATAATAGTAACACCCCATAAATAATAGTAACACCCCATAAATAATAGTAACACCCCATAATAATAGCAACACCCCATAAATAATAGTAACATCCCATAAATAATAGTAACATCCCATAATAATAGCAACACCCCATAAATAATAGTAACACCCCATAAATAATAGTAACATCCCATAAATAATAGTAACATCACATAATAATAGCAACACCCCATAAATAATAGTAACACCCCATAATAATAGTAACACCCCATAAATAATAGTAACATCCCATAAATAATAGTAACACCCCATAAATAATAGTAACATCCCATAAATAATAGTAACACCCCATAATAATAGTAACATCCCATAAATAATAGTAACACCCCATAAATAATAGTAACATCCCATAAATAATAGTAACATCCCATAAATAATAGTAACACCTCATAAATAATAGTAACACCCCATAAATAATAGTAACACCCCATAAATAATAGTAACACCCCATAATAATAGTAACATCCCATAAATAATAGTAACACCTCATAAATAATAGTAACACCCCATAATAATAGTGACACCCCATAAATAATAGTAACATCCCATAAATAATAGTAACACCTCATAAATAATAGTAACACCCCATAAATAATAGTAACACCCCATAATAATAGTAACACCCCATAAATAATAGTAACATCCCATAAATAATAGTAACACCCCATAATAATAGTAACACCCCATAAATAATAGTAACACCCCATAAATAATCGCAACACCCCATAATAATAGTAACACCCCATAAATAATAGTAACACCCCATAATAATAGTAACACCCCATAAATAATAGTAACACCCCATAATAATAGTAACACCCCATAAATAATAGTAACATCCCATAAATAATAGTAACATCCCATAAATAATAGTAACACCTCATAAATAATAGTAACACCCCATAAATAATAGTAACACCCCATAAATAATAGTAACACCTCATAAATAATAGTAACACCCCATAATAATAGTAACACCCCATAAATAATAGTAACACCCCATAATAATAGTAACACCCCATAATAATAGTAACACCCCATAAATAATAGTAACACCCCATAAATAATAGTAACACCCCATAAATAATCGCAACACCCCATAATAATAGTAACACCCCATAAATAATAGTAACACCCCATAATAATAGTAACACCCCATAATAATAGTAACACCCCATAAATAATAGTAACATCCCATAAATAATAGTAACATCCCATAAATAATAGTAACACCTCATAAATAATAGTAACACCCCATAAATAATAGTAACACCCCATAAATAATAGTAACACCTCATAAATAATAGTAACACCCCATAATAATAGTAACACCCCATAAATAATAGTAACACCCCATAATAATAGTAACATCCCATAAATAATAGTAACACCTCATAAATAATAGTAACACCCCATAATAATAGTAACACCCCATAAATAATAGTAACACCCCATAAATAATAGTAACACCTCATAAATAATAGTAACACCCCATAAATAATAGTAACACCTCATAAATAATAGTAACACCCCATAAATAATAGTAACATCCCATAAATAATAGTAACACCCCATAAATAATAGTAACACCCCATAAATAATAGTAACACCTCATAAATAATAGTAACATCCCATAAATAATAGTAACACCCCATAATAATAGTAACACCTCATAAATAATAGTAACACCCCATAAATAATAGTAACACCTCATAAATAATAGTAACACCCCATAAATAATAGTAACACCTCATAAATAATAGTGACATCCCATAAATAATAGTGACACCTCATAAATAATAGTAACATCCCATAAATAATAGTAACACCCCATAAATAATAGTAACACCTCATAAATAATAGTAACACCCCATAAATAATAGTAACATCCCATATATAATAGTAACATCCCATAATAATAGTAACACCCCATAAATAATAGTAACACCCCATAAATAATAGTAACACCCCATAATAATAGCAACACCCCATAAATAATAGTAACATCCCATAAATAATAGTAACACCCCATAAATAATCGCAACACCCCATAATAATAGTAACACCCCATAAATAATAGTAACACCCCATAATAATAGTAACACCCCATAAATAATAGTAACACCCCATAATAATAGTAACACCCCATAAATAATAGTAACATCCCATAAATAATAGTAACATCCCATAAATAATAGTAACACCTCATAAATAATAGTAACATCCCATAAATAATAGTAACACCCCATAAATAATAGTAACACCTCATAAATAATAGTAACACCCCATAAATAATACTAACATCCCATAAATAATAGTAACATCCCATAAATAATAGTAACACCCCATAAATAATAGTAACACCCCATAATAATAGTAACACCCCATAAATAATAGTAACACCCCATAAATAATAGTAACACCTCATAATAATAGTAACACCACATAAATAATAGTAACATCCCATAAATAATAGTAACACCTCATAAATAATAGTGACACCCCATAAATAATAGTAACATCCCATAAATAATAGTAACATCCCATAAATAATAGTAACACCCATAAATAATAGTAACGCCCCATAAATAATAGTAACACCTCGTAAATAATAGTAACATCCCATAAATAATAGTAACATCCCATAAATAATAGTAACACCCCATAAATAATAGTAACACCCCATAATAATAGTAACATCCCATAAATAATAGTAACACCCCATAAATAATAGTAACATCCCATAAATAATAGTAACATCCCATAAATAATAGTAACATCCCATAAATAATAGTAACACCCCATAAATAATAGTAACACCCCATAATAATAGTAACACCCCATAAATAATAGTAACATCCCATAAATAATAGTAACACCCCATAAATAATAGTAACACCCCATAAATAATAGTGACATCCCATAAATAATAGTAACACCCCATAAATAATAGTAACACCCATAAATAATAGTAACACCTCATAAATAATAGTAACATCCCATAAATAATAGTAACATCCCATAAATAATAGTAACTCCTCATAAATAATAGTAACACCCCATAAATAATAGTAACACCCCATAATAATAGTAACACCTCATAAATAATAGTAACACCCCATAAATAATAGTAACACCCCATAAATAATAGTAAGATCCCATAAATAATAGTAACACCCCATAAATAATAGTAACATCCCATAATAATAGTAACATCCCATAAATAATAGTAACACCTCATAAATAATAGTAACACCTCATAAATAATAGTAACACCCCATAAATAATAGTAACACCCCATAAATAATAGTAACATCCCATAAATAATAGTAACACCTCATAAATAATGGTAACACCCCATAAATAATAGTAACACCCCATAAATAATAGTGACATCCCATAAATAATAGTGACACCTCATAAATAATAGTAACACCCCATAAATAATAGTAACACCCCATAATAATAGTAACACCTCATAAATAAAAGTGACACCCCATAAATAATAGTAACACCCCATAATAATAGTAACACCCCATAAATAATAGTAACATCCCATAAATAATAGTAACATCCCATAAATAATAGTAACACCTCATAAATAATAGTGACACCCCATAAATAATAGTAACATCCCATAAATAATAGTAACATCCCATAAATAATAGTAACACCCCATAAATAATAGTAACATACCATAAATAATAGTAACATCCCATAAATAATAGTAACACCCCATAAATAATAGTAACACCCCATAAATAATAGTAACATCCCATAAATAATAGTAACACCCCATAAATAATAGTAACACCCCATAAATAATAGTAACATCCCATAAATAATAGTAACACCCCATAAATAATAGTAACACCCCATAAATAATAGTAACACCCATAAATAATAGTAACGCCCCATAAATAATAGTAACACCTCATAAATAATAGTAACATCCCATAAATAATAGTAACATCCCATAAATAATAGTAACACCCCATAAATAATAGTAACACCCCATAATAATAGTAACATCCCATAAATAATAGTAACACCCCATAAATAATAGTAACACCCCATAAATAATAGTAACATCCCATAAATAATAGTAACACCCCATAAATAATAGTAACACCCCATAATAATAGTAACACCCCATAAATAATAGTAGCACCCCATAAATAATAGTAACACCCCATAAATAATAGTGACATCCCATAAATAATAGTAACACCCCATAAATAATAGTAACACCCATAAATAATAGTAACACCTCATAAATAATAGTAACATCCCATAAATAATAGTAACATCCCATGAATAATAGTAACTCCTCATAAATAATAGTAACACCCCATAAATAATAGTAACACCCCATAATAATAGTAACACCTCATAAATAATAGTAACACCCCATAAATAATAGTAACACCCCATAAATAATAGTAAGATCCCATAAATAATAGTAACACCCCATAAATAATAGTAACATCCCATAATAATAGTAACATCCCATAAATAATAGTAACACCTCATAAATAATAGTAACACCTCATAAATAATAGTAACACCCCATAAATAATAGTAACACCCCATAAATAATAGTAACATCCCATAAATAATAGTAACACCTCATAAATAATGGTAACACCCCATAAATAATAGTAACACCCCATAAATAATAGTGACATCCCATAAATAATAGTGACACCTCATAAATAATAGTAACACCCCATAAATAATAGTAACACCCCATAATAATAGTAACACCTCATAAATAATAGTGACACCCCATAATAATAGTAACATCCCATAAATAATAGTAACACCTCATAAATAATAGTAACACCTCATAATAATAGTAACACCCCATAAATAATAGTAACACCCCATAATAATAGTAACACCTCATAAATAATAGTGACACCCCATAAATAATAGTAACACCCCATAATAATAGTAACACCTCATAAATAATAGTAACATCCCATAAATAATAGTAACATCCCATAAATAATAGTAACACCTCATAATAATAGTAACACCCCATAAATAATAGTAACACCTCATAATAATAGTAACACCCCATAAATAATAGTAACATCCCATAAATAATAGTAACATCCCATAAATAATAGTAACACCTCATAAATAATAGTAACATCCCATAAATAATAGTAACATCCCATAAATAATAGTAACACCTCATAAATAATAGTAACATCCCATAAATAATAGTAACATCCCATAAATAATAGTAACATCCCATAAATAATAGTAACACCCCATAAATAATAGTAACGCCTCATAAATAATAGTAACATCCCATAAATAATAGTAACATCCCATAAATAATAGTAACATCCCATAAATAATAGTAACACCTCATAAATAATAGTAACATCCCATAAATAATAGTAACATCCCATAAATAATAGTAACATCCCATAAATAATAGTAACACCTCATAAATAATAGTAACATCCCATAAATAATAGTAACATCCCATAAATAATAGTAACACCCCATAAATAATAGTAACATCCCATAAATAATAGTAACATCCCATAAATAATAGTAACACCTCATAAATAATAGTAACATCCCATAAATAATAGTAACACCTCATAAATAATAGTAACATCCCATAAATAATAGTAACATCCCATAAATAATAGTAACACCTCATAAATAATAGTAACATCCCATAAATAATAGTAACACCTCATAAATAATAGTAACATCCCATAAATAATAGTAACGCCCCATAAATAATAGTAACACCCCATAAATAATAGTAACATCCCATAAATAATAGTAACATCCCATAAATAATAGTAACACCCCATAAATAATAGTAACACCCCATTATAATAGTAACACCTCATAAATAATAGTAACATCCCATAAATAATAGTAACACCTCATAAATAATAGTAACACCCCATAAATAATAGTAACATCCCATAAATAATAGTGACACCCCATAAATAATAGTAACATCCCATAAATAATAGTAACACCTCATAAATAATAGTAACATCCCATAAATAATAGTAACACCCATAAATAATAGTAACACCCCATAAATAATAGTAACATCCCATAAATAATAGTAACATCCCATAAATACTAGTAACACCCATAAATGATAGTAACACCCCATAAATGATAGTAACACCTCATAAATAATAGTGACACCCCATAAATACTAGTAACACCCCATAAATACTAGTAACACCCCATAAATAATAGTAACACCCCATAAATAATAGTAACATCCCATAAATAATAGTAACATCCCATAATAATAGTAACACCTCATAAATAATAGTAACATCCCATAATAATAGTAACACCCCATAATAATAGTAACATCCCATAAATAATAGTAACATCCCATAAATACTAGTAACACCCCATAAATAATAGTGACACCCCATAAATGATAGTAACATCCCATAATAATAGTAACACCCCATAAATAATAGTAACATCCCATAAATAATAGTAACACCCCATAAATAATAGTAACATCCCATAAATAATAGTAACATCCCATAAATACTAGTAACACCCCATAAATAATAGTGACATCCCATAAATAATAGTAACATCCCATAAATACTAGTAACACCCCATAAATAATAGTGACACCCCATAAATAATAGTAACATCCCATAAATAATAGTAACACCCCATAAATAATAGTAACACCTCATAAATAACAGTAACATCCCATAATAATAGTAACATCCCATAAATAATAGTAACATCCCATAAATAATAGTAACACCCATAAATAATAGTAACATCCCATAAATAATAGTAACACCTCATAAATAATAGTAACACCCCATAAATAATAGTAACACCCCATAAATAATAGTAACATCCCATAAATAATAGTAACACCTCATAAATAATAGTAACACCTCATAAATAATAGTAACACCCCATAAATAATAGTAACACCTCATAATAATAGTAACACCCCATAAATAATAGTAACACCTCATAAATAATAGTAACACCTCATAAATAATAGTAACATCCCATAAATAATAGTAACACCTCATAAATAATAGTAACACCTCATAAATAATAGTAACACCTCATAAATAATAGTAACATCCCATAAATAATAGTAACACCTCATAAATAATAGTAACACCTCATAAATAATAGTAACACCCCATAAATAATAGTAACACCCCATAAAAAAAAGTAACATCCCATAAATAATAGTAACACCTCATAAATAATGGTAACACCCCATAAATAATAGTAACACCCCATAAATAATAGTAACACCCATAAATAATAGTAACACCCCATAAATAATAGTAACACCTCATAAATAATGGTAACACCCCATAAATAATAGTAACACCCCATAAATAATAGTAACACCCATAAATAATAGTAACATCCCATAAATAATATTAACACCCCATAAATAATAGTAACACCCATAAATAATAGTAACATCCCATAAATAATAGTAACACCTCATAAATAATAGTAACACCTCATAAATAATAGTAACACCCCATAAATAATAGTAACACCCCATAAATAATAGTGACATCCCATAAATAATAGTGACACCTCATAAATAATAGTAACACCCCATAATAATAGTAACACCTCATAAATAATAGTGACACCCCATAATAATAGTAACACCCCATAAATAATAGTAACACCTCATAATAATAGTAACACCCCATAAATAATAGTAACACCCCATAATAATAGTAACACCTCATAAATAATAGTAACACCCCATAAATAATAGTAACACCCCATAAATAATAGTAACACCTCATAAATAATAGTGACACCCCATAAATAATAGTAACACCCCATAATAATAGTAACACCTGATAAATAATAGTGACACCCCATAAATAATAGTAACACCCCATAATAATAGTAACACCTCATAAATAATAGTAACACCTCATAAATAATAGTAACATCCCATAAATAATAGTAACACCCCATAAATAATAGTAACATCCCATAAATAATAGTAACACCCCATAATAATAGTAACATCCCATAATAATAGTAACATCTCATAAATAATAGTAACACCTCATAATAATAGTAACACCCCATAAATAATAGTAATACCTCATAAATAATAGTAACATCCCATAAATAATAGTAACACCCCATAAATAATAGTAACACCCCATAATAATAGTAACACCCCATAAATAATAGTAACACCCCATAATAATAGTAACACCCCATAAATAATAGTAACATCCCATAAATAATAGTAACACCTCATAAATAATAGTAACACCTCATAAATAATAGTAACATCCCATAAATAATAGTAACATCCCATAAATAATAGTGACATCCCATAAATAATAGTAACACCTCATAAATAATAGTAACACCCCATAAATAATAGTAACATCCCATAATAATAGTAACATCCCATAATAATAGTAACACCCCATAAATAATAGTAACACCCCATAATAATAGTAACATCCCATAAATAATAGTAACACCTCATAAATAATAGTAACACCCCATAAATAATAGTAACATCCCATAAATAATAGTAACATCTCATAAATAATAGTAACATCCCATAAATAACAGTAACATCCCATAAATAATAGTAACATCCCATAAATAATAGTAACATCCCATAAATAATAGTAACATCTCATAAATAATAGTAATACCCCATAATAATAGTAACACCCCATAAATAATAGTAACAACCCATAAATAATAGTAACACCCCATAATAATAGTAACACCCCATAAATAATAGTAACACCCCATAAATAATAGTAACACCCCATAATAATAGTAACACCTCATAAAAAATAGTAACACCCCATAAATAATAGTAACACCTCATAAATAATAGTAACACCTCATAAATAATAGTAACACCTCATAAAAAATAGTAACACCCCATAAATAATAGTAACACCTCATAAATAATAGTAACACCTCATAAATAATAGTAACATCCCATAAATAATAGTAACATCCCATAAATAATAGTGACATCCCATAAATAATAGTAACACCTCATAAATAATAGTAACACCCCATAAATAATAGTAACATCCCATAATAATAGTAACATCCCATAATAATAGTAACACCCCATAAATAATAGTAACACCCCATAATAATAGTAACATCCCATAAATAATAGTAACACCTCATAAATAATAGTAACACCCCATAAATAATAGTAACACCCCATAAATAATAGTAACATCCCATAAATAATAGTAACATCTCATAAATAATAGTAACATCCCATAAATAATAGTAACATCCCATAAATAATAGTAACATCCCATAAATAATAGTAACATCCCATAAATAATAGTAACATCTCATAAATAATAGTAATACCCCATAATAATAGTAACACCCCATAAATAATAGTAACAACCCATAAATAATAGTAACACCCCATAATAATAGTAACACCCCATAAATAATAGTAACACCTCATAAAAAATAGTAACACCCCATAAATAATAGTAACATCCCATAAATAATAGTAACACCTCATAAATAATAGTGACATCCCATAAATAATAGTGACACCTCATAAATAATAGTAACATCCCATAAATAATAGTAACACCCCATAAATAATAGTAACACCTCATAAATAATAGTAACACCCCATAAATAATAGTAACACCCCATAATAATAGTAACACCCCATAAATAATAGTAACACCCCATAAATAATAGTAACACCCCATAATAATAGCAACACCCCATAAATAATAGTAACATCCCATAAATAATAGTAACATCCCATAATAATAGCAACACCCCATAAATAATAGTAACACCTCATAAATAATAGTAACACCCCATAAATAATAGTAACACCTCATAAATAATAGTAACACCCCATAATAATAGTAACACCTCATAAATAATAGTAACACCCCATAAATAATAGTAACACCTCATAAATAATAGTAACACCCCATAATAATAGTAACACCTCATAAATAATAGTAACGCCCCATAAATAATAGTAACACCTCATAAATAATAGTAACACCCCATAAATAATAGTAACACCTCATAAATAATAGTAACATCCCATAAATAATAGTAACACCCCATAAATAATAGTAACATCCCATAAATAATAGTAACATCCCATAAATAATAGTAACATCCCATAAATAATAGTAACATCCCATAAATAATAGTAACACCCCATAAATAATAGTAACATCCCATAAATAATAGTAACATCCCATAAATAATAGTAACATCCCATAAATAATAGTAACATCCCATAAATAATAGTAACACCCCATAAATAATAGTAACACCCCATAATAATAGTAACACCCCATAAATAATAGTAACACCCCATAATAATAGTAACACCCCATAAATAATAGTAACATCCCATAAATAATAGTAACACCTCATAAATAATAGTAACACCTCATAAATAATAGTAACATCCCATAAATAATAGTAACATCCCATAAATAATAGTGACATCCCATAAATAATAGTAACACCTCATAAATAATAGTAACACCCCATAAATAATAGTAACACCCCATAATAATAGCAACACCCCATAAATAATAGTAACATCCCATAAATAATAGTAACATCCCATAATAATAGCAACACCCCATAAATAATAGTAACACCCCATAAATAATAGTAACATCCCATAAATAATAGTAACATCACATAATAATAGCAACACCCCATAAATAATAGTAACACCCCATAATAATAGTAACACCCCATAAATAATAGTAACATCCCATAAATAATAGTAACACCCCATAAATAATAGTAACATCCCATAAATAATAGTAACACCCCATAATAATAGTAACATCCCATAAATAATAGTAACACCCCATAAATAATAGTAACATCCCATAAATAATAGTAACATCCCATAAATAATAGTAACACCTCATAAATAATAGTAACACCCCATAAATAATAGTAACACCCCATAAATAATAGTAACACCCCATAATAATAGTAACATCCCATAAATAATAGTAACACCTCATAAATAATAGTAACACCCCATAATAATAGTGACACCCCATAAATAATAGTAACATCCCATAAATAATAGTAACACCTCATAAATAATAGTAACACCCCATAAATAATAGTAACACCCCATAATAATAGTAACACCCCATAAATAATAGTAACATCCCATAAATAATAGTAACACCCCATAATAATAGTAACACCCCATAAATAATAGTAACACCCCATAAATAATCGCAACACCCCATAATAATAGTAACACCCCATAAATAATAGTAACACCCCATAATAATAGTAACACCCCATAAATAATAGTAACACCCCATAATAATAGTAACACCCCATAAATAATAGTAACATCCCATAAATAATAGTAACATCCCATAAATAATAGTAACACCTCATAAATAATAGTAACACCCCATAAATAATAGTAACACCCCATAAATAATAGTAACACCTCATAAATAATAGTAACACCCCATAATAATAGTAACACCCCATAAATAATAGTAACACCCCATAATAATAGTAACATCCCATAAATAATAGTAACACCTCATAAATAATAGTAACACCCCATAATAATAGTAACACCCCATAAATAATAGTAACACCCCATAATAATAGTAACATCCCATAAATAATAGTAACACCCCATAAATAATAGTAACACCCCATAAATAATAGTAACACCTCATAAATAATAGTAACACCCCATAAATAATAGTAACACCTCATAAATAATAGTAACACCCCATAAAAAATAGTAACACCTCATAAATAATAGTAACACCCCATAAATAATAGTAACATCCCATAAATAATAGTAACACCTCATAAATAATAGTGACATCCCATAAATAATAGTGACACCTCATAAATAATAGTAACATCCCATAAATAATAGTAACACCCCATAAATAATAGTAACACCTCATAAATAATAGTAACACCCCATAAATAATAGTAACATCCCATATATAATAGTAACATCCCATAATAATAGTAACACCCCATAAATAATAGTAACACCCCATAAATAATAGTAACACCCCATAATAATAGCAACACCCCATAAATAATAGTAACATCCCATAAATAATAGTAACACCCCATAAATAATCGCAACACCCCATAATAATAGTAACACCCCATAAATAATAGTAACACCCCATAATAATAGTAACACCCCATAAATAATAGTAACACCCCATAATAATAGTAACACCCCATAAATAATAGTAACATCCCATAAATAATATTAACATCCCATAAATAATAGTAACACCTCATAAATAATAGTAACATCCCATAAATAATAGTAACACCCCATAAATAATAGTAACACCCCATAAATAATAGTAACACCCAATAAATAATAGTGACATCCCATAAATAATAGTAACATCCCATAAATACTAGTAACACCCCATAAATAATAGTGACACCCCATAAATAATAGTAACATCCCATAAATAATAGTAACACCCCATAAATAATAGTAACACCTCATAAATAACAGTAACATCCCATAATAATAGTAACATCCCATAAATAATAGTAACATCCCATAAATAATAGTAACACCCATAAATAATAGTAACATCCCATAAATAATAGTAACACCTCATAAATAATAGTAACACCCCATAAATAATAGTAACACCCCATAAATAATAGTAACATCCCATAAATAATAGTAACACCTCATAAATAATAGTAACACCTCATAAATAATAGTAACACCCCATAAATAATAGTAACACCTCATAATAATAGTAACACCCCATAAATAATAGTAACACCTCATAAATAATAGTAACACCTCATAAATAATAGTAACATCCCATAAATAATAGTAACACCTCATAAATAATAGTAACACCTCATAAATAATAGTAACACCTCATAAATAATAGTAACATCCCATAAATAATAGTAACACCTCATAAATAATAGTAACACCTCATAAATAATAGTAACACCCCATAAATAATAGTAACACCCCATAAAAAAAAGTAACATCCCATAAATAATAGTAACACCTCATAAATAATGGTAACACCCCATAAATAATAGTAACACCCCATAAATAATAGTAACACCCATAAATAATAGTAACATCCCATAAATAATAGTAACACCTCATAAATAATAGTAACACCTCATAAATAATGGTAACACCCCATAAATAATAGTAACACCTCATAAATAATGGTAACACCCCATAAATAATAGTAACACCCCATAAATAATAGTAACACCCATAAATAATAGTAACACCCCATAAATAATAGTAACACCTCATAAATAATGGTAACACCCCATAAATAATAGTAACACCCCATAAATAATAGTAACACCCATAAATAATAGTAACATCCCATAAATAATATTAACACCCCATAAATAATAGTAACACCCATAAATAATAGTAACATCCCATAAATAATAGTAACACCTCATAAATAATAGTAACACCTCATAAATAATAGTAACACCCCATAAATAATAGTAACACCCCATAAATAATAGTGACATCCCATAAATAATAGTGACACCTCATAAATAATAGTAACACCCCATAATAATAGTAACACCTCATAAATAATAGTGACACCCCATAATAATAGTAACACCCCATAAATAATAGTAACACCTCATAATAATAGTAACACCCCATAAATAATAGTAACACCCCATAATAATAGTAACACCTCATAAATAATAGTAACACCCCATAAATAATAGTAACACCCCATAAATAATAGTAACACCTCATAAATAATAGTGACACCCCATAAATAATAGTAACACCCCATAATAATAGTAACACCTGATAAATAATAGTGACACCCCATAAATAATAGTAACACCCCATAATAATAGTAACACCTCATAAATAATAGTAACACCTCATAAATAATAGTAACATCCCATAAATAATAGTAACACCCCATAAATAATAGTAACATCCCATAAATAATAGTAACACCCCATAATAATAGTAACATCCCATAATAATAGTAACATCTCATAAATAATAGTAACACCTCATAATAATAGTAACACCCCATAAATAATAGTAATACCTCATAAATAATAGTAACATCCCATAAATAATAGTAACACCCCATAAATAATAGTAACACCCCATAATAATAGTAACACCCCATAAATAATAGTAACACCCCATAATAATAGTAACACCCCATAAATAATAGTAACATCCCATAAATAATAGTAACACCTCATAAATAATAGTAACACCTCATAAATAATAGTAACATCCCATAAATAATAGTAACATCCCATAAATAATAGTGACATCCCATAAATAATAGTAACACCTCATAAATAATAGTAACACCCCATAAATAATAGTAACATCCCATAATAATAGTAACATCCCATAATAATAGTAACACCCCATAAATAATAGTAACACCCCATAATAATAGTAACATCCCATAAATAATAGTAACACCTCATAAATAATAGTAACACCCCATAAATAATAGTAACATCCCATAAATAATAGTAACATCTCATAAATAATAGTAACATCCCATAAATAACAGTAACATCCCATAAATAATAGTAACATCCCATAAATAATAGTAACATCTCATAAATAATAGTAACACCTCATAAATAATAGTAACATCCCATAAATAATAGTAACATCTCATAAATAATAGTAATACCCCATAATAATAGTAACACCCCATAAATAATAGTAACAACCCATAAATAATAGTAACACCCCATAATAATAGTAACACCCCATAAATAATAGTAACACCCCATAAATAATAGTAACACCCCATAATAATAGTAACACCTCATAAAAAATAGTAACACCCCATAAATAATAGTAACACCTCATAAATAATAGTAACACCTCATAAATAATAGTAACACCTCATAAAAAATAGTAACACCCCATAAATAATAGTAACACCTCATAAATAATAGTAACACCTCATAAATAATAGTAACATCCCATAAATAATAGTAACATCTCATAAATAATAGTGACACCTCATAAATAATAGTAACACCTCATAAATAATAGTAACACCTCATAAATAATAGTAACACCTCATAAAAAATAGTAACACCCCATAAATAATAGTAACACCTCATAAATAATAGTAACACCTCATAAATAATAGTAACATCCCATAAATAATAGTAACATCCCATAAATAATAGTGACATCCCATAAATAATAGTAACACCTCATAAATAATAGTAACACCCCATAAATAATAGTAACATCCCATAATAATAGTAACATCCCATAATAATAGTAACACCCCATAAATAATAGTAACACCCCATAATAATAGTAACATCCCATAAATAATAGTAACACCTCATAAATAATAGTAACACCCCATAAATAATAGTAACACCCCATAAATAATAGTAACATCCCATAAATAATAGTAACATCTCATAAATAATAGTAACATCCCATAAATAATAGTAACATCCCATAAATAATAGTAACATCCCATAAATAATAGTAACATCTCATAAATAATAGTAATACCCCATAATAATAGTAACACCCCATAAATAATAGTAACACCCCATAAATAATAGTAACAACCCATAAATAATAGTAACACCCCATAATAATAGTAACACCCCATAAATAATAGTAACACCTCATAAAAAATAGTAACACCCCATAAATAATAGTAACATCCCATAAATAATAGTAACACCTCATAAATAATAGTGACATCCCATAAATAATAGTGACACCTCATAAATAATAGTAACATCCCATAAATAATAGTAACACCCCATAAATAATAGTAACACCTCATAAATAATAGTAACACCCCATAAATAATAGTAACACCCCATAAATAATAGTAACACCCCATAATAATAGTAACACCCCATAAATAATAGTAACACCCCATAAATAATAGTAACACCCCATAATAATAGCAACACCCCATAAATAATAGTAACATCCCATAAATAATAGTAACATCCCATAATAATAGCAACACCCCATAAATAATAGTAACACCTCATAAATAATAGTAACACCCCATAAATAATAGTAACACCTCATAAATAATAGTAACACCCCATAATAATAGTAACACCTCATAAATAATAGTAACACCCCATAAATAATAGTAACACCTCATAAATAATAGTAACACCCCATAATAATAGTAACACCTCATAAATAATAGTAACGCCCCATAAATAATAGTAACACCTCATAAATAATAGTAACATCCCATAAATAATAGTAACATCCCATAAATAATAGTAACACCCCATAAATAATAGTAACACCCCATAATAATAGTAACACCCCATAAATAATAGTAACACCCCATAATAATAGTAACACCCCATAAATAATAGTAACATCCCATAAATAATAGTAACACCTCATAAATAATAGTAACACCTCATAAATAATAGTAACATCCCATAAATAATAGTAACATCCCATAAATAATAGTGACATCCCATAAATAATAGTAACACCTCATAAATAATAGTAACACCCCATAAATAATAGTAACACCCCATAATAATAGTAACACCCCATAAATAATAGTAACACCCCATAAATAATAGTAACACCCCATAATAATAGCAACACCCCATAAATAATAGTAACATCCCATAAATAATAGTAACATCCCATAATAATAGCAACACCCCATAAATAATAGTAACACCCCATAAATAATAGTAACATCCCATAAATAATAGTAACATCACATAATAATAGCAACACCCCATAAATAATAGTAACACCCCATAATAATAGTAACACCCCATAAATAATAGTAACATCCCATAAATAATAGTAACACCCCATAAATAATAGTAACATCCCATAAATAATAGTAACACCCCATAATAATAGTAACATCCCATAAATAATAGTAACACCCCATAAATAATAGTAACATCCCATAAATAATAGTAACATCCCATAAATAATAGTAACACCCCATAAATAATAGTAACATCCCATAAATAATAGTAACATCCCATAAATACTAGTAACACCCCATAAATAATAGTGACATCCCATAAATAATAGTAACATCCCATAAATACTAGTAACACCCCATAAATAATAGTGACACCCCATAAATAATAGTAACATCCCATAAATAATAGTAACACCCCATAAATAATAGTAACACCTCATAAATAACAGTAACATCCCATAATAATAGTAACATCCCATAAATAATAGTAACATCCCATAAATAATAGTAACACCCATAAATAATAGTAACATCCCATAAATAATAGTAACACCTCATAAATAATAGTAACACCCCATAAATAATAGTAACACCCCATAAATAATAGTAACATCCCATAAATAATAGTAACACCTCATAAATAATAGTAACACCCCATAAATAATAGTAACACCTCATAATAATAGTAACACCCCATAAATAATAGTAACACCTCATAAATAATAGTAACACCTCATAAATAATAGTAACATCCCATAAATAATAGTAACACCTCATAAATAATAGTAACACCTCATAAATAATAGTAACACCTCATAAATAATAGTAACATCCCATAAATAATAGTAACACCTCATAAATAATAGTAACACCTCATAAATAATAGTAACACCCCATAAATAATAGTAACACCCCATAAAAAAAAGTAACATCCCATAAATAATAGTAACACCTCATAAATAATGGTAACACCCCATAAATAATAGTAACACCCCATAAATAATAGTAACACCCATAAATAATAGTAACATCCCATAAATAATAGTAACACCTCATAAATAATAGTAACACCTCATAAATAATGGTAACACCCCATAAATAATAGTAACACCTCATAAATAATGGTAACACCCCATAAATAATAGTAACACCCCATAAATAATAGTAACACCCATAAATAATAGTAACACCCCATAAATAATAGTAACACCTCATAAATAATGGTAACACCCCATAAATAATAGTAACACCCCATAAATAATAGTAACACCCATAAATAATAGTAACATCCCATAAATAATATTAACACCCCATAAATAATAGTAACACCCATAAATAATAGTAACATCCCATAAATAATAGTAACACCTCATAAATAATAGTAACACCTCATAAATAATAGTAACACCCCATAAATAATAGTAACACCCCATAAATAATAGTGACATCCCATAAATAATAGTGACACCTCATAAATAATAGTAACACCCCATAATAATAGTAACACCTCATAAATAATAGTGACACCCCATAATAATAGTAACACCCCATAAATAATAGTAACACCTCATAATAATAGTAACACCCCATAAATAATAGTAACACCCCATAATAATAGTAACACCTCATAAATAATAGTAACACCCCATAAATAATAGTAACACCCCATAAATAATAGTAACACCTCATAAATAATAGTGACACCCCATAAATAATAGTAACACCCCATAATAATAGTAACACCTGATAAATAATAGTGACACCCCATAAATAATAGTAACACCCCATAATAATAGTAACACCTCATAAATAATAGTAACACCTCATAAATAATAGTAACATCCCATAAATAATAGTAACACCCCATAAATAATAGTAACATCCCATAAATAATAGTAACACCCCATAATAATAGTAACATCCCATAATAATAGTAACATCTCATAAATAATAGTAACACCTCATAATAATAGTAACACCCCATAATAATAGTAACACCTCATAAATAATAGTAACACCCCATAATAATAGTAACACCTCATAAATAATAGTAACACCCCATAAATAATAGTAACACCCCATAAATAATAGTAACACCTCATAAATAATAGTGACACCCCATAAATAATAGTAACACCCCATAATAATAGTAACACCTGATAAATAATAGTGACACCCCATAAATAATAGTAACACCCCATAATAATAGTAACACCCCATAAATAATAGTAATACCTCATAAATAATAGTAACATCCCATAAATAATAGTAACACCCCATAAATAATAGTAACACCCCATAATAATAGTAACACCCCATAAATAATAGTAACACCCCATAATAATAGTAACACCCCATAAATAATAGTAACATCCCATAAATAATAGTAACACCTCATAAATAATAGTAACACCTCATAAATAATAGTAACATCCCATAAATAATAGTAACATCCCATAAATAATAGTGACATCCCATAAATAATAGTAACACCTCATAAATAATAGTAACACCCCATAAATAATAGTAACATCCCATAATAATAGTAACATCCCATAATAATAGTAACACCCCATAAATAATAGTAACACCCCATAATAATAGTAACATCCCATAAATAATAGTAACACCTCATAAATAATAGTAACACCCCATAAATAATAGTAACATCCCATAAATAATAGTAACATCTCATAAATAATAGTAACATCCCATAAATAACAGTAACATCCCATAAATAATAGTAACATCCCATAAATAATAGTAACATCCCATAAATAATAGTAACATCTCATAAATAATAGTAATACCCCATAATAATAGTAACACCCCATAAATAATAGTAACAACCCATAAATAATAGTAACACCCCATAATAATAGTAACACCCCATAAATAATAGTAACACCCCATAAATAATAGTAACTCCCCATAATAATAGTAACACCTCATAAAAAATAGTAACACCCCATAAATAATAGTAACACCTCATAAATAATAGTAACACCTCATAAATAATAGTAACACCTCATAAAAAATAGTAACACCCCATAAATAATAGTAACACCTCATAAATAATAGTAACACCTCATAAATAATAGTAACATCCCATAAATAATAGTAACATCCCATAAATAATAGTGACATCCCATAAATAATAGTAACACCTCATAAATAATAGTAACACCCCATAAATAATAGTAACATCCCATAATAATAGTAACATCCCATAATAATAGTAACACCCCATAAATAATAGTAACACCCCATAATAATAGTAACATCCCATAAATAATAGTAACACCTCATAAATAATAGTAACACCCCATAAATAATAGTAACACCCCATAAATAATAGTAACATCTCATAAATAATAGTAACATCCCATAAATAATAGTAACATCCCATAAATAATAGTAACATCCCATAAATAATAGTAACATCCCATAAATAATAGTAACATCTCATAAATAATAGTAATACCCCATAATAATAGTAACACCCCATAAATAATAGTAACAACCCATAAATAATAGTAACACCCCATAATAATAGTAACACCCCATAAATAATAGTAACACCTCATAAAAAATAGTAACACCCCATAAATAATAGTAACATCCCATAAATAATAGTAACACCTCATAAATAATAGTGACATCCCATAAATAATAGTGACACCTCATAAATAATAGTAACATCCCATAAATAATAGTAACACCCCATAAATAATAGTAACACCTCATAAATAATAGTAACACCCCATAAATAATAGTAACACCCCATAATAATAGTAACACCCCATAAATAATAGTAACACCCCATAAATAATAGTAACACCCCATAATAATAGCAACACCCCATAAATAATAGTAACATCCCATAAATAATAGTAACATCCCATAATAATAGCAACACCCCATAAATAATAGTAACACCTCATAAATAATAGTAACACCCCATAAATAATAGTAACACCTCATAAATAATAGTAACACCCCATAATAATAGTAACACCTCATAAATAATAGTAACACCCCATAAATAATAGTAACACCTCATAAATAATAGTAACACCCCATAATAATAGTAACACCTCATAAATAATAGTAACGCCCCATAAATAATAGTAACACCTCATAAATAATAGTAACACCCCATAAATAATAGTAACACCTCATAAATAATAGTAACATCCCATAAATAATAGTAACACCCCATAAATAATAGTAACATCCCATAAATAATAGTAACATCCCATAAATAATAGTAACATCCCATAAATAATAGTAACATCCCATAAATAATAGTAACATCCCATAAATAATAGTAACACCCCATAAATAATAGTAACATCCCATAAATAATAGTAACATCCCATAAATAATAGTAACATCCCATAAATAATAGTAACATCCCATAAATAATAGTAACACCCCATAAATAATAGTAACACCCCATAATAATAGTAACACCCCATAAATAATAGTAACACCCCATAATAATAGTAACACCCCATAAATAATAGTAACATCCCATAAATAATAGTAACACCTCATAAATAATAGTAACACCTCATAAATAATAGTAACATCCCATAAATAATAGTAACATCCCATAAATAATAGTGACATCCCATAAATAATAGTAACACCTCATAAATAATAGTAACACCCCATAAATAATAGTAACACCCCATAATAATAGCAACACCCCATAAATAATAGTAACATCCCATAAATAATAGTAACATCCCATAATAATAGCAACACCCCATAAATAATAGTAACACCCCATAAATAATAGTAACATCCCATAAATAATAGTAACATCACATAATAATAGCAACACCCCATAAATAATAGTAACACCCCATAATAATAGTAACACCCCATAAATAATAGTAACATCCCATAAATAATAGTAACACCCCATAAATAATAGTAACATCCCATAAATAATAGTAACACCCCATAATAATAGTAACATCCCATAAATAATAGTAACACCCCATAAATAATAGTAACATCCCATAAATAATAGTAACATCCCATAAATAATAGTAACACCTCATAAATAATAGTAACACCCCATAAATAATAGTAACACCCCATAAATAATAGTAACACCCCATAATAATAGTAACATCCCATAAATAATAGTAACACCTCATAAATAATAGTAACACCCCATAATAATAGTGACACCCCATAAATAATAGTAACATCCCATAAATAATAGTAACACCTCATAAATAATAGTAACACCCCATAAATAATAGTAACACCCCATAATAATAGTAACACCCCATAAATAATAGTAACATCCCATAAATAATAGTAACACCCCATAATAATAGTAACACCCCATAAATAATAGTAACACCCCATAAATAATCGCAACACCCCATAATAATAGTAACACCCCATAAATAATAGTAACACCCCATAATAATAGTAACACCCCATAAATAATAGTAACACCCCATAATAATAGTAACACCCCATAAATAATAGTAACATCCCATAAATAATAGTAACATCCCATAAATAATAGTAACACCTCATAAATAATAGTAACACCCCATAAATAATAGTAACACCCCATAAATAATAGTAACACCTCATAAATAATAGTAACACCCCATAATAATAGTAACACCCCATAAATAATAGTAACACCCCATAATAATAGTAACATCCCATAAATAATAGTAACACCTCATAAATAATAGTAACACCCCATAATAATAGTAACACCCCATAAATAATAGTAACACCCCATAATAATAGTAACATCCCATAAATAATAGTAACACCCCATAAATAATAGTAACACCCCATAAATAATAGTAACACCTCATAAATAATAGTAACACCCCATAAATAATAGTAACACCTCATAAATAATAGTAACACCCCATAAAAAATAGTAACACCTCATAAATAATAGTAACACCCCATAAATAATAGTAACATCCCATAAATAATAGTAACACCTCATAAATAATAGTGACATCCCATAAATAATAGTGACACCTCATAAATAATAGTAACATCCCATAAATAATAGTAACACCCCATAAATAATAGTAACACCTCATAAATAATAGTAACACCCCATAAATAATAGTAACATCCCATATATAATAGTAACATCCCATAATAATAGTAACACCCCATAAATAATAGTAACACCCCATAAATAATAGTAACACCCCATAATAATAGCAACACCCCATAAATAATAGTAACATCCCATAAATAATAGTAACACCCCATAAATAATCGCAACACCCCATAATAATAGTAACACCCCATAAATAATAGTAACACCCCATAATAATAGTAACACCCCATAAATAATAGTAACACCCCATAATAATAGTAACACCCCATAAATAATAGTAACATCCCATAAATAATATTAACATCCCATAAATAATAGTAACACCTCATAAATAATAGTAACATCCCATAAATAATAGTAACACCCCATAAATAATAGTAACACCCCATAAATAATAGTAACACCCCATAAATAATAGTGACATCCCATAAATAATAGTAACATCCCATAAATACTAGTAACACCCCATAAATAATAGTGACACCCCATAAATAATAGTAACATCCCATAAATAATAGTAACACCCCATAAATAATAGTAACACCTCATAAATAACAGTAACATCCCATAATAATAGTAACATCCCATAAATAATAGTAACATCCCATAAATAATAGTAACACCCATAAATAATAGTAACATCCCATAAATAATAGTAACACCTCATAAATAATAGTAACACCCCATAAATAATAGTAACACCCCATAAATAATAGTAACATCCCATAAATAATAGTAACACCTCATAAATAATAGTAACACCTCATAAATAATAGTAACACCCCATAAATAATAGTAACACCTCATAATAATAGTAACACCCCATAAATAATAGTAACACCTCATAAATAATAGTAACACCTCATAAATAATAGTAACATCCCATAAATAATAGTAACACCTCATAAATAATAGTAACACCTCATAAATAATAGTAACACCTCATAAATAATAGTAACATCCCATAAATAATAGTAACACCTCATAAATAATAGTAACACCTCATAAATAATAGTAACACCCCATAAATAATAGTAACACCCCATAAAAAAAAGTAACATCCCATAAATAATAGTAACACCTCATAAATAATGGTAACACCCCATAAATAATAGTAACACCCCATAAATAATAGTAACACCCATAAATAATAGTAACATCCCATAAATAATAGTAACACCTCATAAATAATAGTAACACCTCATAAATAATGGTAACACCCCATAAATAATAGTAACACCTCATAAATAATGGTAACACCCCATAAATAATAGTAACACCCCATAAATAATAGTAACACCCATAAATAATAGTAACACCCCATAAATAATAGTAACACCTCATAAATAATGGTAACACCCCATAAATAATAGTAACACCCCATAAATAATAGTAACACCCATAAATAATAGTAACATCCCATAAATAATATTAACACCCCATAAATAATAGTAACACCCATAAATAATAGTAACATCCCATAAATAATAGTAACACCTCATAAATAATAGTAACACCTCATAAATAATAGTAACACCCCATAAATAATAGTAACACCCCATAAATAATAGTGACATCCCATAAATAATAGTGACACCTCATAAATAATAGTAACACCCCATAATAATAGTAACACCTCATAAATAATAGTGACACCCCATAATAATAGTAACACCCCATAAATAATAGTAACACCTCATAATAATAGTAACACCCCATAAATAATAGTAACACCCCATAATAATAGTAACACCTCATAAATAATAGTAACACCCCATAAATAATAGTAACACCCCATAAATAATAGTAACACCTCATAAATAATAGTGACACCCCATAAATAATAGTAACACCCCATAATAATAGTAACACCTGATAAATAATAGTGACACCCCATAAATAATAGTAACACCCCATAATAATAGTAACACCTCATAAATAATAGTAACACCTCATAAATAATAGTAACATCCCATAAATAATAGTAACACCCCATAAATAATAGTAACATCCCATAAATAATAGTAACACCCCATAATAATAGTAACATCCCATAATAATAGTAACATCTCATAAATAATAGTAACACCTCATAATAATAGTAACACCCCATAAATAATAGTAATACCTCATAAATAATAGTAACATCCCATAAATAATAGTAACACCCCATAAATAATAGTAACACCCCATAATAATAGTAACACCCCATAAATAATAGTAACACCCCATAATAATAGTAACACCCCATAAATAATAGTAACATCCCATAAATAATAGTAACACCTCATAAATAATAGTAACACCTCATAAATAATAGTAACATCCCATAAATAATAGTAACATCCCATAAATAATAGTGACATCCCATAAATAATAGTAACACCTCATAAATAATAGTAACACCCCATAAATAATAGTAACATCCCATAATAATAGTAACATCCCATAATAATAGTAACACCCCATAAATAATAGTAACACCCCATAATAATAGTAACATCCCATAAATAATAGTAACACCTCATAAATAATAGTAACACCCCATAAATAATAGTAACATCCCATAAATAATAGTAACACCTCATAAATAATAGTAACATCCCATAAATAACAGTAACATCCCATAAATAATAGTAACATCCCATAAATAATAGTAACATCTCATAAATAATAGTAACACCTCATAAATAATAGTAACATCCCATAAATAATAGTAACATCTCATAAATAATAGTAATACCCCATAATAATAGTAACACCCCATAAATAATAGTAACAACCCATAAATAATAGTAACACCCCATAATAATAGTAACACCCCATAAATAATAGTAACACCCCATAAATAATAGTAACACCCCATAATAATAGTAACACCTCATAAAAAATAGTAACACCCCATAAATAATAGTAACACCTCATAAATAATAGTAACACCTCATAAATAATAGTAACACCTCATAAAAAATAGTAACACCCCATAAATAATAGTAACACCTCATAAATAATAGTAACACCTCATAAATAATAGTAACATCCCATAAATAATAGTAACATCTCATAAATAATAGTGACACCTCATAAATAATAGTAACACCTCATAAATAATAGTAACACCTCATAAATAATAGTAACACCTCATAAAAAATAGTAACACCCCATAAATAATAGTAACACCTCATAAATAATAGTAACACCTCATAAATAATAGTAACATCCCATAAATAATAGTAACATCCCATAAATAATAGTGACATCCCATAAATAATAGTAACACCTCATAAATAATAGTAACACCCCATAAATAATAGTAACATCCCATAATAATAGTAACATCCCATAATAATAGTAACACCCCATAAATAATAGTAACACCCCATAATAATAGTAACATCCCATAAATAATAGTAACATCCCATAAATAATAGTAACATCTCATAAATAATAGTAATACCCCATAATAATAGTAACACCCCATAAATAATAGTAACACCCCATAAATAATAGTAACAACCCATAAATAATAGTAACACCCCATAATAATAGTAACACCCCATAAATAATAGTAACACCTCATAAAAAATAGTAACACCCCATAAATAATAGTAACATCCCATAAATAATAGTAACACCTCATAAATAATAGTGACATCCCATAAATAATAGTGACACCTCATAAATAATAGTAACACCCCATAAATAATAGTAACACCTCATAAATAATAGTAACACCCCATAAATAATAGTAACATCCCATAAATAATAGTAACATCCCATAAATAATAGTAACACCCCATAAATAATAGTAACACCTCATAAATAATAGTAACACCCCATAAATAATAGTAACACCCCATAAATAATAGTAACACCCCATAATAATAGTAACACCCCATAAATAATAGTAACACCCCATAAATAATAGTAACACCCCATAATAATAGCAACACCCCATAAATAATAGTAACATCCCATAAATAATAGTAACATCCCATAATAATAGCAACACCCCATAAATAATAGTAACACCTCATAAATAATAGTAACACCCCATAAATAATAGTAACACCTCATAAATAATAGTAACACCCCATAATAATAGTAACACCTCATAAATAATAGTAACACCCCATAAATAATAGTAACACCTCATAAATAATAGTAACACCCCATAATAATAGTAACACCTCATAAATAATAGTAACGCCCCATAAATAATAGTAACACCTCATAAATAATAGTAACATCCCATAAATAATAGTAACATCCCATAAATAATAGTAACACCCCATAAATAATAGTAACACCCCATAATAATAGTAACACCCCATAAATAATAGTAACACCCCATAATAATAGTAACACCCCATAAATAATAGTAACATCCCATAAATAATAGTAACACCTCATAAATAATAGTAACACCTCATAAATAATAGTAACATCCCATAAATAATAGTAACATCCCATAAATAATAGTGACATCCCATAAATAATAGTAACACCTCATAAATAATAGTAACACCCCATAAATAATAGTAACACCCCATAATAATAGTAACACCCCATAAATAATAGTAACACCCCATAAATAATAGTAACACCCCATAATAATAGCAACACCCCATAAATAATAGTAACATCCCATAAATAATAGTAACATCCCATAATAATAGCAACACCCCATAAATAATAGTAACACCCCATAAATAATAGTAACATCCCATAAATAATAGTAACATCACATAATAATAGCAACACCCCATAAATAATAGTAACACCCCATAATAATAGTAACACCCCATAAATAATAGTAACATCCCATAAATAATAGTAACACCCCATAAATAATAGTAACATCCCATAAATAATAGTAACACCCCATAATAATAGTAACATCCCATAAATAATAGTAACACCCCATAAATAATAGTAACATCCCATAAATAATAGTAACATCCCATAAATAATAGTAACACCTCATAAATAATAGTAACACCCCATAAATAATAGTAACACCCCATAAATAATAGTAACACCCCATAATAATAGTAACATCCCATAAATAATAGTAACACCTCATAAATAATAGTAACACCCCATAATAATAGTGACACCCCATAAATAATAGTAACATCCCATAAATAATAGTAACACCTCATAAATAATAGTAACACCCCATAAATAATAGTAACACCCCATAATAATAGTAACACCCCATAAATAATAGTAACATCCCATAAATAATAGTAACACCCCATAATAATAGTAACACCCCATAAATAATAGTAACACCCCATAAATAATCGCAACACCCCATAATAATAGTAACACCCCATAAATAATAGTAACACCCCATAATAATAGTAACACCCCATAAATAATAGTAACACCCCATAATAATAGTAACACCCCATAAATAATAGTAACATCCCATAAATAATAGTAACATCCCATAAATAATAGTAACACCTCATAAATAATAGTAACACCCCATAAATAATAGTAACACCTCATAAATAATAGTAACACCCCATAATAATAGTAACACCCCATAAATAATAGTAACACCCCATAATAATAGTAACATCCCATAAATAATAGTAACACCTCATAAATAATAGTAACACCCCATAATAATAGTAACACCCCATAAATAATAGTAACACCCCATAATAATAGTAACATCCCATAAATAATAGTAACACCCCATAAATAATAGTAACACCCCATAAATAATAGTAACACCTCATAAATAATAGTAACACCCCATAAATAATAGTAACACCTCATAAATAATAGTAACACCCCATAAAAAATAGTAACACCTCATAAATAATAGTAACACCCCATAAATAATAGTAACATCCCATAAATAATAGTAACACCTCATAAATAATAGTGACATCCCATAAATAATAGTGACACCTCATAAATAATAGTAACATCCCATAAATAATAGTAACACCCCATAAATAATAGTAACACCTCATAAATAATAGTAACACCCCATAAATAATAGTAACATCCCATATATAATAGTAACATCCCATAATAATAGTAACACCCCATAAATAATAGTAACACCCCATAAATAATAGTAACACCCCATAATAATAGCAACACCCCATAAATAATAGTAACATCCCATAAATAATAGTAACACCCCATAAATAATCGCAACACCCCATAATAATAGTAACACCCCATAAATAATAGTAACACCCCATAATAATAGTAACACCCCATAAATAATAGTAACACCCCATAATAATAGTAACACCCCATAAATAATAGTAACATCCCATAAATAATATTAACATCCCATAAATAATAGTAACACCTCATAAATAATAGTAACATCCCATAAATAATAGTAACACCCCATAAATAATAGTAACACCTCATAAATAATAGTAACACCCCATAAATAATACTAACATCCCATAAATAATAGTAACATCCCATAAATAATAGTAACACCCCATAAATAATAGTAACACCCCATAATAATAGTAACACCCCATAAATAATAGTAACACCCCATAAATAATAGTAACACCTCATAATAATAGTAACACCACATAAATAATAGTAACATCCCATAAATAATAGTAACACCTCATAAATAATAGTGACACCCCATAAATAATAGTAACATCCCATAAATAATAGTAACATCCCATAAATAATAGTAACACCCATAAATAATAGTAACGCCCCATAAATAATAGTAACACCTCATAAATAATAGTAACATCCCATAAATAATAGTAACATCCCATAAATAATAGTAACACCCCATAAATAATAGTAACACCCCATAATAATAGTAACATCCCATAAATAATAGTAACACCCCATAAATAATAGTAACACCCCATAAATAATAGTAACATCCCATAAATAATAGTAACACCCCATAAATAATAGTAACACCCCATAAATAATAGTAACACCTCATAATAATAGTAACACCACATAAATAATAGTAACATCCCATAAATAATAGTAACACCTCATAAATAATAGTGACACCCCATAAATAATAGTAACATCCCATAAATAATAGTAACATCCCATAAATAATAGTAACACCCATAAATAATAGTAACGCCCCATAAATAATAGTAACACCTCATAAATAATAGTAACATCCCATAAATAATAGTAACATCCCATAAATAATAGTAACACCTCATAAATAATAGTAACACCCCATAAATAATAGTAACACCCCATAATAATAGTAACATCCCATAAATAATAGTAACACCCCATAAATAATAGTAACACCCCATAAATAATAGTAACATCCCATAAATAATAGTAACACCCCATAAATAATAGTAACACCCCATAATAATAGTAACACCCCATAAATAATAGTAACACCCCATAAATAATAGTAACACCCCATAAATAATAGTGACATCCCATAAATAATAGTAACACCCCATAAATAATAGTAACACCCATAAATAATAGTAACACCTCATAAATAATAGTAACACCCCATAAATAATAGTAACACCCCATAAATAATAGTAACACCTCATAAATAATAGTAACATCCCATAAATAATAGTAACATCCCATAAATAATAGTAACACCCCATAAATAATAGTAACACCTCATAAATAATAGTAACATCCCATAAATAATAGTAACATCCCATAAATAATAGTAACACCCCATAAATAATAGTAACACCCCATAATAATAGTAACATCCCATAAATAATAGTAACACCCCATAAATAATAGTAACATCCCATAAATAATAGTAACACCCCATAAATAATAGTAACACCCCATAATAATAGTAACACCCCATAAATAATAGTAACACCCCATAAATAATAGTAACACCCCATAAATAATAGTGACATCCCATAAATAATAGTAACACCCCATAAATAATAGTAACACCCATAAATAATAGTAACACCTCATAAATAATAGTAACACCCCATAAATAATAGTAACACCTCATAAATAATAGTAACACCCCATAAATAATAGTAACACCCCATAAATAATAGTAACACCTCATAAATAATAGTAACACCCCATAAATAATAGTAACACCCCATAAATAATAGTAACACCTCATAAATAATAGTAACACCCCATAAATAATAGTAACATCCCATAAATAATAGTAACTCCTCATAAATAATAGTAACACCCCATAAATAATAGTAACACCCCATAATAATAGTAACACCTCATAAATAATAGTAACACCCCATAAATAATAGTAACACCCCATAAATAATAGTAAGATCCCATAAATAATAGTAACACCCCATAAATAATAGTAACATCCCATAATAATAGTAACATCCCATAAATAATAGTAACACCTCATAAATAATAGTAACACCTCATAAATAATAGTAACACCCCATAAATAATAGTAACACCCCATAAATAATAGTAACATCCCATAAATAATAGTAACACCTCATAAATAATGGTAACACCCCATAAATAATAGTAACACCCCATAAATAATAGTGACATCCCATAAATAATAGTGACACCTCATAAATAATAGTAACACCCCATAAATAATAGTAACACCCCATAATAATAGTAACACCTCATAAATAATAGTGACACCCCATAAATAATAGTAACACCCCATAATAATAGTAACACCCCATAAATAATAGTAACATCCCATAAATAATAGTAACATCCCATAAATAATAGTAACACCTCATAAATAATAGTGACACCCCATAAATAATAGTAACATCCCATAAATAATAGTAACATCCCATAAATAATAGTAACACCCCATAAATAATAGTAACATACCATAAATAATAGTAACATCCCATAAATAATAGTAACACCCCATAAATAATAGTAACACCCCATAAATAATAGTAACATCCCATAAATAATAGTAACACCCCATAAATAATAGTAACACCCCATAAATAATAGTAACATCCCATAAATAATAGTAACACCCCATAAATAATAGTAACACCCCATAAATAATAGTAACACCCATAAATAATAGTAACGCCCCATAAATAATAGTAACACCTCATAAATAATAGTAACATCCCATAAATAATAGTAACATCCCATAAATAATAGTAACACCCCATAAATAATAGTAACACCCCATAATAATAGTAACATCCCATAAATAATAGTAACACCCCATAAATAATAGTAACACCCCATAAATAATAGTAACATCCCATAAATAATAGTAACACCCCATAAATAATAGTAACACCCCATAATAATAGTAACACCCCATAAATAATAGTAACACCCCATAAATAATAGTAACACCCCATAAATAATAGTGACATCCCATAAATAATAGTAACACCCCATAAATAATAGTAACACCCATAAATAATAGTAACACCTCATAAATAATAGTAACATCCCATAAATAATAGTAACATCCCATAAATAATAGTAACTCCTCATAAATAATAGTAACACCCCATAAATAATAGTAACACCCATAAATAATAGTAACACCCCATAATAATAGTAACACCCCATCATAATAGTAACACCTCATAAATAATAGTAACACCCCATAAATAATAGTAACACCCCATAAATAATAGTAAGATCCCATAAATAATAGTAACACCCCATAAATAATAGTAACATCCCATAATAATAGTAACATCCCATAAATAATAGTAACACCTCATAAATAATAGTAACACCTCATAAATAATAGTAACACCCCATAAATAATAGTAACACCCCATAAATAATAGTAACATCCCATAAATAATAGTAACACCTCATAAATAATGGTAACACCCCATAAATAATAGTAACACCCCATAAATAATAGTGACATCCCATAAATAATAGTGACACCTCATAAATAATAGTAACACCCCATAAATAATAGTAACACCCCATAATAATAGTAACACCTCATAAATAATAGTGACACCCCATAATAATAGTAACATCCCATAAATAATAGTAACACCTCATAAATAATAGTAACACCTCATAATAATAGTAACACCCCATAAATAATAGTAACACCCCATAATAATAGTAACACCTCATAAATAATAGTGACACCCCATAAATAATAGTAACACCCCATAATAATAGTAACACCTCATAAATAATAGTAACATCCCATAAATAATAGTAACATCCCATAAATAATAGTAACATCTTATACATAATAGTAACACCTCATAATAATAGTAACACCCCATAAATAATAGTAACACCCCATAATAATAGTAACACCTCATAAATAATAGTGACACCCCATAAATAATAGTAACACCCCATAATAATAGTAACACCTCATAAATAATAGTAACACCTCATAAATAATAGTAACATCCCATAAATAATAGTAACACCCCATAAATAATAGTAACATCCCATAAATAATAGTAACACCCCATAATAATAGTAACATCCCATAATAATAGTAACATCTCATAAATAATAGTAACACCTCATAATAATAGTAACACCCCATAATAATAGTAACACCTCATAAATAATAGTAACACCCCATAAATAATAGTAACACCCCATAATAATAGTAACACCTCATAAATAATAGTAACACCCCATAAATAATAGTAACACCCCATAATAATAGTAACATCCCATAATAATAGTAACACCCCATAAATAATAGTAACACCTCATAAATAATAGTAACACCCCATAAAAAATAGTAACACCTCATAAATAATAGTAACACCCCATAAATAATAGTAACATCCCATAAATAATAGTAACACCTCATAAATAATAGTGACATCCCATAAATAATAGTGACACCTCATAAATAATAGTAACATCCCATAAATAATAGTAACACCCCATAAATAATAGTAACACCTCATAAATAATAGTAACACCCCATAAATAATAGTAACATCCCATATATAATAGTAACATCCCATAATAATAGTAACACCCCATAAATAATAGTAACACCCCATAAATAATAGTAACACCCCATAATAATAGCAACACCCCATAAATAATAGTAACATCCCATAAATAATAGTAACACCCCATAAATAATCGCAACACCCCATAATAATAGTAACACCCCATAAATAATAGTAACACCCCATAATAATAGTAACACCCCATAAATAATAGTAACACCCCATAATAATAGTAACACCCCATAAATAATAGTAACATCCCATAAATAATATTAACATCCCATAAATAATAGTAACACCTCATAAATAATAGTAACATCCCATAAATAATAGTAACACCCCATAAATAATAGTAACACCCCATAAATAATAGTAACACCCCATAAATAATAGTGACATCCCATAAATAATAGTAACATCCCATAAATACTAGTAACACCCCATAAATAATAGTGACACCCCATAAATAATAGTAACATCCCATAAATAATAGTAACACCCCATAAATAATAGTAACACCTCATAAATAACAGTAACATCCCATAATAATAGTAACATCCCATAAATAATAGTAACATCCCATAAATAATAGTAACACCCATAAATAATAGTAACATCCCATAAATAATAGTAACACCTCATAAATAATAGTAACACCCCATAAATAATAGTAACACCCCATAAATAATAGTAACATCCCATAAATAATAGTAACACCTCATAAATAATAGTAACACCTCATAAATAATAGTAACACCCCATAAATAATAGTAACACCTCATAATAATAGTAACACCCCATAAATAATAGTAACACCTCATAAATAATAGTAACACCTCATAAATAATAGTAACATCCCATAAATAATAGTAACACCTCATAAATAATAGTAACACCTCATAAATAATAGTAACACCTCATAAATAATAGTAACATCCCATAAATAATAGTAACACCTCATAAATAATAGTAACACCTCATAAATAATAGTAACACCTCATAAATAATAGTAACATCCCATAAATAATAGTAACACCTCATAAATAATAGTAACACCTCATAAATAATAGTAACACCCCATAAATAATAGTAACACCCCATAAAAAAAAGTAACATCCCATAAATAATAGTAACACCTCATAAATAATGGTAACACCCCATAAATAATAGTAACACCCCATAAATAATAGTAACACCCATAAATAATAGTAACATCCCATAAATAATAGTAACACCTCATAAATAATAGTAACACCTCATAAATAATGGTAACACCCCATAAATAATAGTAACACCTCATAAATAATGGTAACACCCCATAAATAATAGTAACACCCCATAAATAATAGTAACACCCATAAATAATAGTAACACCCCATAAATAATAGTAACACCTCATAAATAATGGTAACACCCCATAAATAATAGTAACACCCCATAAATAATAGTAACACCCATAAATAATAGTAACATCCCATAAATAATATTAACACCCCATAAATAATAGTAACACCCATAAATAATAGTAACATCCCATAAATAATAGTAACACCTCATAAATAATAGTAACACCTCATAAATAATAGTAACACCCCATAAATAATAGTAACACCCCATAAATAATAGTGACATCCCATAAATAATAGTGACACCTCATAAATAATAGTAACACCCCATAATAATAGTAACACCTCATAAATAATAGTGACACCCCATAATAATAGTAACACCCCATAAATAATAGTAACACCTCATAATAATAGTAACACCCCATAAATAATAGTAACACCCCATAATAATAGTAACACCTCATAAATAATAGTAACACCCCATAAATAATAGTAACACCCCATAAATAATAGTAACACCTCATAAATAATAGTGACACCCCATAAATAATAGTAACACCCCATAATAATAGTAACACCTGATAAATAATAGTGACACCCCATAAATAATAGTAACACCCCATAATAATAGTAACACCTCATAAATAATAGTAACACCTCATAAATAATAGTAACATCCCATAAATAATAGTAACACCCCATAAATAATAGTAACATCCCATAAATAATAGTAACACCCCATAATAATAGTAACATCCCATAATAATAGTAACATCTCATAAATAATAGTAACACCTCATAATAATAGTAACACCCCATAAATAATAGTAATACCTCATAAATAATAGTAACATCCCATAAATAATAGTAACACCCCATAAATAATAGTAACACCCCATAATAATAGTAACACCCCATAAATAATAGTAACACCCCATAATAATAGTAACACCCCATAAATAATAGTAACATCCCATAAATAATAGTAACACCTCATAAATAATAGTAACACCTCATAAATAATAGTAACATCCCATAAATAATAGTAACATCCCATAAATAATAGTGACATCCCATAAATAATAGTAACACCTCATAAATAATAGTAACACCCCATAAATAATAGTAACATCCCATAATAATAGTAACATCCCATAATAATAGTAACACCCCATAAATAATAGTAACACCCCATAATAATAGTAACATCCCATAAATAATAGTAACACCTCATAAATAATAGTAACACCCCATAAATAATAGTAACATCCCATAAATAATAGTAACATCTCATAAATAATAGTAACATCCCATAAATAACAGTAACATCCCATAAATAATAGTAACATCCCATAAATAATAGTAACATCTCATAAATAATAGTAACACCTCATAAATAATAGTAACATCCCATAAATAATAGTAACATCTCATAAATAATAGTAATACCCCATAATAATAGTAACACCCCATAAATAATAGTAACAACCCATAAATAATAGTAACACCCCATAATAATAGTAACACCCCATAAATAATAGTAACACCCCATAAATAATAGTAACACCCCATAATAATAGTAACACCTCATAAAAAATAGTAACACCCCATAAATAATAGTAACACCTCATAAATAATAGTAACACCTCATAAATAATAGTAACACCTCATAAAAAATAGTAACACCCCATAAATAATAGTAACACCTCATAAATAATAGTAACACCTCATAAATAATAGTAACATCCCATAAATAATAGTAACATCTCATAAATAATAGTGACACCTCATAAATAATAGTAACACCTCATAAATAATAGTAACACCTCATAAATAATAGTAACACCTCATAAAAAATAGTAACACCCCATAAATAATAGTAACACCTCATAAATAATAGTAACACCTCATAAATAATAGTAACATCCCATAAATAATAGTAACATCCCATAAATAATAGTGACATCCCATAAATAATAGTAACACCTCATAAATAATAGTAACACCCCATAAATAATAGTAACATCCCATAATAATAGTAACATCCCATAATAATAGTAACACCCCATAAATAATAGTAACACCCCATAATAATAGTAACATCCCATAAATAATAGTAACACCTCATAAATAATAGTAACACCCCATAAATAATAGTAACACCCCATAAATAATAGTAACATCCCATAAATAATAGTAACATCTCATAAATAATAGTAACATCCCATAAATAATAGTAACATCCCATAAATAATAGTAACATCCCATAAATAATAGTAACATCCCATAAATAATAGTAACATCTCATAAATAATAGTAATACCCCATAATAATAGTAACACCCCATAAATAATAGTAACACCCCATAAATAATAGTAACAACCCATAAATAATAGTAACACCCCATAATAATAGTAACACCCCATAAATAATAGTAACACCTCATAAAAAATAGTAACACCCCATAAATAATAGTAACATCCCATAAATAATAGTAACACCTCATAAATAATAGTGACATCCCATAAATAATAGTGACACCTCATAAATAATAGTAACATCCCATAAATAATAGTAACACCCCATAAATAATAGTAACACCTCATAAATAATAGTAACACCCCATAAATAATAGTAACACCCCATAAATAATAGTAACACCCCATAATAATAGTAACACCCCATAAATAATAGTAACACCCCATAAATAATAGTAACACCCCATAATAATAGCAACACCCCATAAATAATAGTAACATCCCATAAATAATAGTAACATCCCATAATAATAGCAACACCCCATAAATAATAGTAACACCTCATAAATAATAGTAACACCCCATAAATAATAGTAACACCTCATAAATAATAGTAACACCCCATAATAATAGTAACACCTCATAAATAATAGTAACACCCCATAAATAATAGTAACACCTCATAAATAATAGTAACACCCCATAATAATAGTAACACCTCATAAATAATAGTAACGCCCCATAAATAATAGTAACACCTCATAAATAATAGTAACATCCCATAAATAATAGTAACATCCCATAAATAATAGTAACACCCCATAAATAATAGTAACACCCCATAATAATAGTAACACCCCATAAATAATAGTAACACCCCATAATAATAGTAACACCCCATAAATAATAGTAACATCCCATAAATAATAGTAACACCTCATAAATAATAGTAACACCTCATAAATAATAGTAACATCCCATAAATAATAGTAACATCCCATAAATAATAGTGACATCCCATAAATAATAGTAACACCTCATAAATAATAGTAACACCCCATAAATAATAGTAACACCCCATAATAATAGTAACACCCCATAAATAATAGTAACACCCCATAAATAATAGTAACACCCCATAATAATAGCAACACCCCATAAATAATAGTAACATCCCATAAATAATAGTAACATCCCATAATAATAGCAACACCCCATAAATAATAGTAACACCCCATAAATAATAGTAACATCCCATAAATAATAGTAACATCACATAATAATAGCAACACCCCATAAATAATAGTAACACCCCATAATAATAGTAACACCCCATAAATAATAGTAACATCCCATAAATAATAGTAACACCCCATAAATAATAGTAACATCCCATAAATAATAGTAACACCCCATAATAATAGTAACATCCCATAAATAATAGTAACACCCCATAAATAATAGTAACATCCCATAAATAATAGTAACATCCCATAAATAATAGTAACACCTCATAAATAATAGTAACACCCCATAAATAATAGTAACACCCCATAAATAATAGTAACACCCCATAATAATAGTAACATCCCATAAATAATAGTAACACCTCATAAATAATAGTAACACCCCATAATAATAGTGACACCCCATAAATAATAGTAACATCCCATAAATAATAGTAACACCTCATAAATAATAGTAACACCCCATAAATAATAGTAACACCCCATAATAATAGTAACACCCCATAAATAATAGTAACATCCCATAAATAATAGTAACACCCCATAATAATAGTAACACCCCATAAATAATAGTAACACCCCATAAATAATCGCAACACCCCATAATAATAGTAACACCCCATAAATAATAGTAACACCCCATAATAATAGTAACACCCCATAAATAATAGTAACACCCCATAATAATAGTAACACCCCATAAATAATAGTAACATCCCATAAATAATAGTAACATCCCATAAATAATAGTAACACCTCATAAATAATAGTAACACCCCATAAATAATAGTAACACCCCATAAATAATAGTAACACCTCATAAATAATAGTAACACCCCATAATAATAGTAACACCCCATAAATAATAGTAACACCCCATAATAATAGTAACATCCCATAAATAATAGTAACACCTCATAAATAATAGTAACACCCCATAATAATAGTAACACCCCATAAATAATAGTAACACCCCATAATAATAGTAACATCCCATAAATAATAGTAACACCCCATAAATAATAGTAACACCCCATAAATAATAGTAACACCTCATAAATAATAGTAACACCCCATAAATAATAGTAACACCTCATAAATAATAGTAACACCCCATAAAAAATAGTAACACCTCATAAATAATAGTAACACCCCATAAATAATAGTAACATCCCATAAATAATAGTAACACCTCATAAATAATAGTGACATCCCATAAATAATAGTGACACCTCATAAATAATAGTAACATCCCATAAATAATAGTAACACCCCATAAATAATAGTAACACCTCATAAATAATAGTAACACCCCATAAATAATAGTAACATCCCATATATAATAGTAACATCCCATAATAATAGTAACACCCCATAAATAATAGTAACACCCCATAAATAATAGTAACACCCCATAATAATAGCAACACCCCATAAATAATAGTAACATCCCATAAATAATAGTAACACCCCATAAATAATCGCAACACCCCATAATAATAGTAACACCCCATAAATAATAGTAACACCCCATAATAATAGTAACACCCCATAAATAATAGTAACATCCCATAAATAATATTAACATCCCATAAATAATAGTAACACCTCATAAATAATAGTAACATCCCATAAATAATAGTAACACCCCATAAATAATAGTAACACCTCATAAATAATAGTAACACCCCATAAATAATACTAACATCCCATAAATAATAGTAACATCCCATAAATAATAGTAACACCCCATAAATAATAGTAACACCCCATAATAATAGTAACACCCCATAAATAATAGTAACACCCCATAAATAATAGTAACACCTCATAATAATAGTAACACCACATAAATAATAGTAACATCCCATAAATAATAGTAACACCTCATAAATAATAGTGACACCCCATAAATAATAGTAACATCCCATAAATAATAGTAACATCCCATAAATAATAGTAACACCCATAAATAATAGTAACGCCCCATAAATAATAGTAACACCTCATAAATAATAGTAACATCCCATAAATAATAGTAACATCCCATAAATAATAGTAACACCCCATAAATAATAGTAACACCCCATAATAATAGTAACATCCCATAAATAATAGTAACACCCCATAAATAATAGTAACACCCCATAAATAATAGTAACATCCCATAAATAATAGTAACACCCCATAAATAATAGTAACACCCCATAAATAATAGTAACACCTCATAATAATAGTAACACCACATAAATAATAGTAACATCCCATAAATAATAGTAACACCTCATAAATAATAGTGACACCCCATAAATAATAGTAACATCCCATAAATAATAGTAACATCCCATAAATAATAGTAACACCCATAAATAATAGTAACGCCCCATAAATAATAGTAACACCTCATAAATAATAGTAACATCCCATAAATAATAGTAACATCCCATAAATAATAGTAACACCTCATAAATAATAGTAACACCCCATAAATAATAGTAACACCCCATAATAATAGTAACATCCCATAAATAATAGTAACACCCCATAAATAATAGTAACACCCCATAAATAATAGTAACATCCCATAAATAATAGTAACACCCCATAAATAATAGTAACACCCCATAATAATAGTAACACCCCATAAATAATAGTAACACCCCATAAATAATAGTAACACCCCATAAATAATAGTGACATCCCATAAATAATAGTAACACCCCATAAATAATAGTAACACCCATAAATAATAGTAACACCTCATAAATAATAGTAACACCCCATAAATAATAGTAACACCCCATAAATAATAGTAACACCTCATAAATAATAGTAACATCCCATAAATAATAGTAACATCCCATAAATAATAGTAACACCCCATAAATAATAGTAACACCTCATAAATAATAGTAACATCCCATAAATAATAGTAACATCCCATAAATAATAGTAACACCCCATAAATAATAGTAACACCCCATAATAATAGTAACATCCCATAAATAATAGTAACACCCCATAAATAATAGTAACATCCCATAAATAATAGTAACACCCCATAAATAATAGTAACACCCCATAATAATAGTAACACCCCATAAATAATAGTAACACCCCATAAATAATAGTAACACCCCATAAATAATAGTGACATCCCATAAATAATAGTAACACCCCATAAATAATAGTAACACCCATAAATAATAGTAACACCTCATAAATAATAGTAACACCCCATAAATAATAGTAACACCTCATAAATAATAGTAACACCCCATAAATAATAGTAACACCCCATAAATAATAGTAACACCTCATAAATAATAGTAACACCCCATAAATAATAGTAACACCCCATAAATAATAGTAACACCTCATAAATAATAGTAACACCCCATAAATAATAGTAACATCCCATAAATAATAGTAACTCCTCATAAATAATAGTAACACCCCATAAATAATAGTAACACCCCATAATAATAGTAACACCTCATAAATAATAGTAACACCCCATAAATAATAGTAACACCCCATAAATAATAGTAAGATCCCATAAATAATAGTAACACCCCATAAATAATAGTAACATCCCATAATAATAGTAACATCCCATAAATAATAGTAACACCTCATAAATAATAGTAACACCTCATAAATAATAGTAACACCCCATAAATAATAGTAACACCCCATAAATAATAGTAACATCCCATAAATAATAGTAACACCTCATAAATAATGGTAACACCCCATAAATAATAGTAACACCCCATAAATAATAGTGACATCCCATAAATAATAGTGACACCTCATAAATAATAGTAACACCCCATAAATAATAGTAACACCCCATAATAATAGTAACACCTCATAAATAATAGTGACACCCCATAAATAATAGTAACACCCCATAATAATAGTAACACCCCATAAATAATAGTAACATCCCATAAATAATAGTAACATCCCATAAATAATAGTAACACCTCATAAATAATAGTGACACCCCATAAATAATAGTAACATCCCATAAATAATAGTAACATCCCATAAATAATAGTAACACCCCATAAATAATAGTAACATACCATAAATAATAGTAACATCCCATAAATAATAGTAACACCCCATAAATAATAGTAACACCCCATAAATAATAGTAACATCCCATAAATAATAGTAACACCCCATAAATAATAGTAACACCCCATAAATAATAGTAACATCCCATAAATAATAGTAACACCCCATAAATAATAGTAACACCCCATAAATAATAGTAACACCCATAAATAATAGTAACGCCCCATAAATAATAGTAACACCTCATAAATAATAGTAACATCCCATAAATAATAGTAACATCCCATAAATAATAGTAACACCCCATAAATAATAGTAACACCCCATAATAATAGTAACATCCCATAAATAATAGTAACACCCCATAAATAATAGTAACACCCCATAAATAATAGTAACATCCCATAAATAATAGTAACACCCCATAAATAATAGTAACACCCCATAATAATAGTAACACCCCATAAATAATAGTAACACCCCATAAATAATAGTAACACCCCATAAATAATAGTGACATCCCATAAATAATAGTAACACCCCATAAATAATAGTAACACCCATAAATAATAGTAACACCTCATAAATAATAGTAACATCCCATAAATAATAGTAACATCCCATAAATAATAGTAACTCCTCATAAATAATAGTAACACCCCATAAATAATAGTAACACCCATAAATAATAGTAACACCCCATAATAATAGTAACACCCCATCATAATAGTAACACCTCATAAATAATAGTAACACCCCATAAATAATAGTAACACCCCATAAATAATAGTAAGATCCCATAAATAATAGTAACACCCCATAAATAATAGTAACATCCCATAATAATAGTAACATCCCATAAATAATAGTAACACCTCATAAATAATAGTAACACCTCATAAATAATAGTAACACCCCATAAATAATAGTAACACCCCATAAATAATAGTAACATCCCATAAATAATAGTAACACCTCATAAATAATGGTAACACCCCATAAATAATAGTAACACCCCATAAATAATAGTGACATCCCATAAATAATAGTGACACCTCATAAATAATAGTAACACCCCATAAATAATAGTAACACCCCATAATAATAGTAACACCTCATAAATAATAGTGACACCCCATAATAATAGTAACATCCCATAAATAATAGTAACACCTCATAAATAATAGTAACACCTCATAATAATAGTAACACCCCATAAATAATAGTAACACCCCATAATAATAGTAACACCTCATAAATAATAGTGACACCCCATAAATAATAGTAACACCCCATAATAATAGTAACACCTCATAAATAATAGTAACATCCCATAAATAATAGTAACATCCCATAAATAATAGTAACATCTTATACATAATAGTAACACCTCATAATAATAGTAACACCCCATAAATAATAGTAACACCCCATAATAATAGTAACACCTCATAAATAATAGTGACACCCCATAAATAATAGTAACACCCCATAATAATAGTAACACCTCATAAATAATAGTAACACCTCATAAATAATAGTAACATCCCATAAATAATAGTAACACCCCATAAATAATAGTAACATCCCATAAATAATAGTAACACCCCATAATAATAGTAACATCCCATAATAATAGTAACATCTCATAAATAATAGTAACACCTCATAATAATAGTAACACCCCATAATAATAGTAACACCTCATAAATAATAGTAACACCCCATAAATAATAGTAACACCCCATAATAATAGTAACACCTCATAAATAATAGTAACACCCCATAAATAATAGTAACACCCCATAATAATAGTAACATCCCATAATAATAGTAACACCCCATAAATAATAGAAACACCTCATAATAATAGTAACATCCCATAATAATAGTAACATCCCATAAATAATAGTAACACCCCATAAATAATAGTAACATCCCATAAATAATAGTAACACCTCATAATAATAGTAACATCCCATAAATAATAGTAACATCCCATAAATAATAGTAACATCCCATAAATAATAGTAACACCCCATAAATAATAGTAACATCCCATAAATAATAGTAACATCCCATAAATAATAGTAACACCTCATAATAATAGTAACACCCCATAAATAATAGTAACATCCCATAATAATAGTAACATCCCATAAATAATAGTAACACCCCATAAATAATAGTAACATCCCATAAATAATAGTAACATCCCATAAATAATAGTAACACCTCATAATAATAGTAACACCCCATAAATAATAGTAACATCCCATAATAATAGTAACATCCCATAAATAATAGTAACACCCCATAAATAATAGTAACATCCCATAATAATAGTAACATCCCATAAATAATAGTAACACCCCATAAATAATAGTAACATCCCATAAATAATAGTAACACCCCATAAATAATAGTAACATCCCATAAATAATAGTAACACCCCATAAATAATAGTAACACCCATAAATAATAGTAACGCCCCATAAATAATAGTAACACCTCATAAATAATAGTAACATCCCATAAATAATAGTAACATCCCATAAATAATAGTAACACCCCATAAATAATAGTAACACCCCATAATAATAGTAACATCCCATAAATAATAGTAACACCCCATAAATAATAGTAACACCTCATAAATAATAGTAACACCCCATAAATAATAGTAACACCCCATAAATAATAGTAACACCCCATAAATAATAGTAACATCCCATAAATAATAGTAACACCCCATAAATAATAGTAACACCCTATAATAATAGTAACACCCCATAAATAATAGTAACACCCCATAAATAATAGTAACACCCCATAAATAATAGTGACATCCCATAAATAATAGTAACACCCCATAAATAATAGTGACATCCCATAAATAATAGTAACTCATAAATAATAGTAACACCCCATAAATAATAGTAACACCCCATAATAATAGTAACACCTCATAAATAATAGTAACACCCCATAAATAATAGTAACACCCCATAAATAATAGTAAGATCCCATAAATAATAGTAACACCCCATAAATAATAGTAACATCCCATAAATAATAGTAACATCCCATAAATAATAGTAACTCCTCATAAATAATAGTAACACCCCATAAATAATAGTAACACCCCATAATAATAGTAACACCTCATAAATAATAGTAACACCCCATAAATAATAGTAACACCCCATAAATAATAGTAAGATCCCATAAATAATAGTAACACCCCATAAATAATAGTAACATCCCATAATAATAGTAACATCCCATAAATAATAGTAACACCTCATAAATAATAGTAACACCTCATAAATAATAGTAACACCCCATAAATAATAGTAACACCCCATAAATAATAGTAACATCCCATAAATAATAGTAACACCTCATAAATAATGGTAACACCCCATAAATAATAGTAACACCCCATAATAATAGTAACACCTCATAAATAATAGTAACACCCCATAATAATAGTAACACCCCATAAATAATAGTAACACCTCATAAATAATAGTGACATCCCATAAATAATAGTGACACCTCATAAATAATAGTAACACCCCATAAATAATAGTAACACCCCATAATAATAGTAACACCTCATAAATAATAGTGACACCCCATAATAATAGTAACATCCCATAAATAATAGTAACATCCCATAAATAATAGTAACATCTTATACATAATAGTAACACCTCATAATAATAGTAACACCCCATAAATAATAGTAACACCCCATAATAATAGTAACACCTCATAAATAATAGTGACACCCCATAAATAATAGTAACACCCCATAATAATAGTAACACCTCATAAATAATAGTAACACCTCATAAATAATAGTAACATCCCATAAATAATAGTAACATCCCATAAATAATAGTAACATCTTATACATAATAGTAACACCTCATAATAATAGTAACACCCCATAAATAATAGTAACACCCCATAATAATAGTAACACCTCATAAATAATAGTGACACCCCATAAATAATAGTAACACCCCATAATAATAGTAACACCTCATAAATAATAGTAACACCTCATAAATAATAGTAACATCCCATAAATAATAGTAACACCCCATAAATAATAGTAACATCCCATAAATAATAGTAACACCCCATAATAATAGTAACATCCCATAATAATAGTAACATCTCATAAATAATAGTAACACCTCATAATAATAGTAACACCCCATAATAATAGTAACACCTCATAAATAATAGTAACACCCCATAAATAATAGTAACACCCCATAATAATAGTAACACCTCATAAATAATAGTAACACCCCATAAATAATAGTAACACCCCATAAATAATAGTAAGATCCCATAAATAATAGTAACTCCTCATAAATAATAGTAACACCCCATAAATAATAGTAACACCCCATAATAATAGTAACACCTCATAAATAATAGTAACACCCCATAAATAATAGTAACACCCCATAAATAATAGTAAGATCCCATAAATAATAGTAACACCCCATAAATAATAGTAACATCCCATAATAATAGTAACATCCCATAAATAATAGTAACACCTCATAAATAATAGTAACACCTCATAAATAATAGTAACACCCCATAAATAATAGTAACACCCCATAAATAATAGTAACATCCCATAAATAATAGTAACACCTCATAAATAATGGTAACACCCCATAAATAATAGTAACACCCCATAAATAATAGTGACATCCCATAAATAATAGTGACACCTCATAAATAATAGTAACACCCCATAAATAATAGTAACACCCCATAATAATAGTAACACCTCATAAATAATAGTGACACCCCATAATAATAGTAACATCCCATAAATAATAGTAACACCTCATAAATAATAGTAACACCTCATAATAATAGTAACACCCCATAAATAATAGTAACACCCCATAATAATAGTGACACCCCATAATAATAGTAACACCCCATAAATAATAGTAACACCCCATAAATAATAGTAACACCCCATAAATAATAGTGACATCCCATAAATAATAGTAACACCCCATAAATAATAGTAACACCCCATAAATAATAGTAACACCCCATAATAATAGTAACACCTCATAAATAATAGTGACACCCCATAAATAATAGTAACACCCCATAATAATAGTAACACCTCATAAATAATAGTAACATCCCATAAATAATAGTAACATCCCATAAATAATAGTAACATCTTATACATAATAGTAACACCTCATAATAATAGTAACACCCCATAAATAATAGTAACACCCCATAATAATAGTAACACCTCATAAATAATAGTGACACCCCATAAATAATAGTAACACCCCATAATAATAGTAACACCTCATAAATAATAGTAACACCTCATAAATAATAGTAACATCCCATAAATAATAGTAACACCCCATAAATAATAGTAACATCCCATAAATAATAGTAACACCCCATAATAATAGTAACATCCCATAATAATAGTAACATCTCATAAATAATAGTAACACCTCATAATAATAGTAACACCCCATAATAATAGTAACACCTCATAAATAATAGTAACACCCCATAAATAATAGTAACACCCCATAATAATAGTAACACCTCATAAATAATAGTAACACCCCATAAATAATAGTAACACCCCATAAATAATAGTAACACCTCATAAATAATAGTAACATCCCATAAATAATAGTAACACCTCATAAATAATAGTAACACCTCATAAATAATAGTAACACCCCATAAATAATAGTAACACCCATAAATAATAGTAACATCCCATAAATAATAGTGACATCCCATAAATAATATTAACATCCCATAAATAATAGTAACATCCCATAAATAATAGTAACACCTCATAAATAATAGTAACACCTCATAAATAATAGTAACACCCCATAAATAATAGTAACACCCATAAATAATAGTAACACCCCATAAATAATAGTAACACCCCATAAATAATAGTAACATCCCATAAATAATAGTAACACCACATAAATAATAGTAACACCCATAAATAATAGTAACACCTCATAATAATATTAACATCCCATAAATAATAGTAACATCCCATAAATAATAGTAACATCCCATAAATAATAGTAACACCTCATAAATAATAGTAACACCTCATAAATAATAGTAACACCCCATAAATAATAGTAACACCCATAAATAATAGTAACATCCCATAAATAATAGTAACACCCCATAATAATAGTAACATCCCATAAATAATAGTAACACCCCATAAATAATAGTAACACCCATAAATAATAGTAACACCCCATAATAATAGTAACATCCCATAAATAATAGTAACACCCCATAATAATAGTAACATCCCATAAATAATAGTAACACCTCATAAATATTAGTAACACCCCATAAATAATAGTAACACCCATAAATAATAGTAACATCCCATAAATAATAGTGACATCCCATAAATAATAGTAACACCCCATAAATAATAGTAACATCCCATAAATAATAGTAACACCTCATAAATAATAGTAACACCTCATAAATAATAGTAACACCCCATAAATAATAGTAACACCCATAAATAATAGTAACATCCCATAAATAATAGTAACATCCCATAAATAATAGTAACACCTCATAAATAATAGTAACACCTCATAAATAATAGTAACACCCCATAAATAATAGTAACACCCATAAATAATAGTAACATCCCATAAATAATAGTAACACCCCATAATAATAGTAACATCCCATAAATAATAGTAACACCCCATAAATAATAGTAACACCCATAAATAATAGTAACACCCCATAATAATAGTAACATCCCATAAATAATAGTAACACCCCATAATAATAGTAACATCCCATAAATAATAGTAACACCTCATAAATATTAGTAACACCCCATAAATAATAGTAACACCCATAAATAATAGTAACATCCCATAAATAATAGTGACATCCCATAAATAATAGTAACATCCCATAAATAATAGTGACACCTCATAAATAATAGTAACACCCCATAATAATAGTAACATCCCATAAATAATAGTAACACCTCATAAATAATAGTGACACCTCATAAATAATAGTAACACCCCATAAATAATAGTAACACCCCATAATAATAGTAACACCCCATAAATAATAGTAACATCCCATAAATAATAGTAACACCCCATAAATAATAGTAACATCCCATAAATAATAGTAACACCCCATAATAATAGTAACATCCCATAAATAATAGTAACATCCCATAAATACTAGTAACACCCCATAAATAATAGTAACACCTCATAAATAATAGTAACACCCCATAAATAATAGTAACATCCCATAAATAATAGTAACATCCCATAAATAATAGTAACACCTCATAAATAATAGTAACATCCCATAAATAATAGTAACATCCCATAAATAATAGTAACACCTCATAAATAATAGTAACATCCCATAAATAATAGTAACACCCCATAAATAATAGTAACACCTCATAAATAATAGTAACATCCCATAAATAATAGTAACATCCCATAAATAATAGTAACATCCCATAAATAATAGTAACACCTCATAAATAATAGTAACATCCCATAAATAATAGTAACATCCCATAAATAATAGTAACACCCCATAAATAATAGTAACATCCCATAAATAATAGTAACATCCCATAAATAATAGTAACACCTCATAAATAATAGTAACATCCCATAAATAATAGTAACACCTAATAAATAATAGTAACATCCCATAAATAATAGTAACATCCCATAAATAATAGTAACACCTCATAAATAATAGTAACATCCCATAAATAATAGTAACACCTCATAAATAATAGTAACATCCCATAAATAATAGTAACGCCCCATAAATAATAGTAACACCCCATAAATAATAGTAACACCCCATAAATAATAGTAACACCTCATAAATAATAGTGACATCCCATAAATAATAGTGACACCTCATAAATAATAGTAACACCCCATAAATAATAGTAACACCCCATAATAATAGTAACACCTCATAAATAATAGTGACACCCCATAATAATAGTAACATCCCATAAATAATAGTAACACCTCATAAATAATAGTAACACCTCATAATAATAGTAACACCCCATAAATAATAGTAACACCCCATAATAATAGTAACACCTCATAAATAATAGTGACACCCCATAAATAATAGTAACACCCCATAATAATAGTAACACCTCATAAATAATAGTAACATCCCATAAATAATAGTAACATCCCATAAATAATAGTAACATCTTATACATAATAGTAACACCTCATAATAATAGTAACACCCCATAAATAATAGTAACACCCCATAATAATAGTAACACCTCATAAATAATAGTGACACCCCATAAATAATAGTAACACCCCATAATAATAGTAACACCTCATAAATAATAGTAACACCTCATAAATAATAGTAACATCCCATAAATAATAGTAACACCCCATAAATAATAGTAACATCCCATAAATAATAGTAACACCCCATAATAATAGTAACATCCCATAATAATAGTAACATCTCATAAATAATAGTAACACCTCATAATAATAGTAACACCCCATAATAATAGTAACACCTCATAAATAATAGTAACACCCCATAAATAATAGTAACACCCCATAATAATAGTAACACCTCATAAATAATAGTAACACCCCATAAATAATAGTAACACCCCATAAATAATAGTAAGATCCCATAAATAATAGTAACTCCTCATAAATAATAGTAACACCCCATAAATAATAGTAACACCCCATAATAATAGTAACACCTCATAAATAATAGTAACACCCCATAAATAATAGTAACACCCCATAAATAATAGTAAGATCCCATAAATAATAGTAACACCCCATAAATAATAGTAACATCCCATAATAATAGTAACATCCCATAAATAATAGTAACACCTCATAAATAATAGTAACACCCCATAAATAATAGTAACACCCCATAAATAATAGTAACATCCCATAAATAATAGTAACACCTCATAAATAATGGTAACACCCCATAAATAATAGTAACACCCCATAAATAATAGTGACATCCCATAAATAATAGTGACACCTCATAAATAATAGTAACACCCCATAAATAATAGTAACACCCCATAATAATAGTAACACCTCATAAATAATAGTGACACCCCATAATAATAGTAACATCCCATAAATAATAGTAACACCTCATAAATAATAGTAACACCTCATAATAATAGTAACACCCCATAAATAATAGTAACACCCCATAATAATAGTGACACCCCATAATAATAGTAACACCCCATAAATAATAGTAACACCCCATAAATAATAGTAACACCCCATAAATAATAGTAACACCCCATAAATAATAGTGACATCCCATAAATAATAGTAACACCCCATAAATAATAGTAACACCCCATAAATAATAGTAACACCCCATAATAATAGTAACACCTCATAAATAATAGTGACACCCCATAAATAATAGTAACACCCCATAATAATAGTAACACCTCATAAATAATAGTAACATCCCATAAATAATAGTAACATCCCATAAATAATAGTAACATCCCATAAATAATAGTAACATCTTATACATAATAGTAACACCTCATAATAATAGTAACACCCCATAAATAATAGTAACACCCCATAATAATAGTAACACCTCATAAATAATAGTGACACCCCATAAATAATAGTAACACCCCATAATAATAGTAACACCTCATAAATAATAGTAACACCTCATAAATAATAGTAACATCCCATAAATAATAGTAACACCCCATAAATAATAGTAACATCCCATAAATAATAGTAACACCCCATAATAATAGTAACATCCCATAATAATAGTAACATCTCATAAATAATAGTAACACCTCATAATAATAGTAACACCCCATAATAATAGTAACACCTCATAAATAATAGTAACACCCCATAAATAATAGTAACACCCCATAATAATAGTAACACCTCATAAATAATAGTAACACCCCATAAATAATAGTAACACCCCATAAATAATAGTAACACCTCATAAATAATAGTAACATCCCATAAATAATAGTAACACCTCATAAATAATAGTAACACCTCATAAATAATAGTAACACCCCATAAATAATAGTAACACCCATAAATAATAGTAACATCCCATAAATAATAGTGACATCCCATAAATAATATTAACATCCCATAAATAATAGTAACATCCCATAAATAATAGTAACACCTCATAAATAATAGTAACACCTCATAAATAATAGTAACACCCCATAAATAATAGTAACACCCATAAATAATAGTAACACCCCATAAATAATAGTAACACCCCATAAATAATAGTAACATCCCATAAATAATAGTAACACCACATAAATAATAGTAACACCTCATAATAATATTAACATCCCATAAATAATAGTAACATCCCATAAATAATAGTAACACCTCATAAATAATAGTAACACCTCATAAATAATAGTAACACCCCATAAATAATAGTAACACCCATAAATAATAGTAACATCCCATAAATAATAGTAACATCCCATAAATAATAGTAACACCTCATAAATAATAGTAACACCTCATAAATAATAGTAACACCCCATAAATAATAGTAACACCCATAAATAATAGTAACACCCATAAATAATAGTAACACCCCATAATAATAGTAACATCCCATAAATAATAGTAACACCCCATAATAATAGTAACATCCCATAAATAATAGTAACACCTCATAAATATTAGTAACACCCCATAAATAATAGTAACACCCATAAATAATAGTGACATCCCATAAATAATAGTAACACCTCATAAATAATAGTGACACCTCATAAATAATAGTAACACCCCATAAATAATAGTAACACCCCATAATAATAGTAACACCCCATAAATAATAGTAACATCCCATAAATAATAGTAACACCCCATAAATAATAGTAACATCCCATAAATAATAGTAACACCCCATAATAATAGTAACATCCCATAAATAATAGTAACATCCCATAAATACTAGTAACACCCCATAAATAATAGTAACACCTCATAAATAATAGTAACACCCCATAAATAATAGTAACATCCCATAAATAATAGTAACATCCCATAAATAATAGTAACACCTCATAAATAATAGTAACATCCCATAAATAATAGTAACATCCCATAAATAATAGTAACACCTCATAAATAATAGTAACATCCCATAAATAATAGTAACACCCCATAAATAATAGTAACACCTCATAAATAATAGTAACATCCCATAAATAATAGTAACATCCCATAAATAATAGTAACATCCCATAAATAATAGTAACACCTCATAAATAATAGTAACATCCCATAAATAATAGTAACATCCCATAAATAATAGTAACACCCCATAAATAATAGTAACATCCCATAAATAATAGTAACATCCCATAAATAATAGTAACACCTCATAAATAATAGTAACATCCCATAAATAATAGTAACACCTCATAAATAATAGTAACATCCCATAAATAATAGTAACATCCCATAAATAATAGTAACACCTCATAAATAATAGTAACATCCCATAAATAATAGTAACACCTCATAAATAATAGTAACATCCCATAAATAATAGTAACGCCCCATAAATAATAGTAACACCCCATAAATAATAGTAACATCCCATAAATAATAGTAACATCCCATAAATAATAGTAACACCCCATAAATAATAGTAACACCCCATAATAATAGTAACACCTCATAAATAATAGTAACATCCCATAAATAATAGTAACACCCCATAAATAATAGTAACACCTCATAAATAATAGTAACACCTCATAATAATAGTAACACCCCATAAATAATAGTAACACCCCATAATAATAGTGACACCCCATAATAATAGTAACACCCCATAAATAATAGTAACATCCCATAAATAATAGTAACATCTTATACATAATAGTAACACCTCATAATAATAGTAACACCCCATAAATAATAGTAACACCCCATAATAATAGTAACACCTCATAAATAATAGTGACACCCCATAAATAATAGTAACACCCCATAATAATAGTAACACCTCATAAATAATAGTAACATCCCATAAATAATAGTAACATCCCATAAATAATAGTAACATCTTATACATAATAGTAACACCTCATAATAATAGTAACACCCCATAAATAATAGTAACACCCCATAATAATAGTAACACCTCATAAATAATAGTGACACCCCATAAATAATAGTAACACCCCATAATAATAGTAACACCTCATAAATAATAGTAACACCTCATAAATAATAGTAACATCCCATAAATAATAGTAACACCCCATAAATAATAGTAACATCCCATAAATAATAGTAACACCCCATAATAATAGTAACATCCCATAATAATAGTAACATCTCATAAATAATAGTAACACCTCATAATAATAGTAACACCCCATAATAATAGTAACACCTCATAAATAATAGTAACACCCCATAAATAATAGTAACACCCCATAATAATAGTAACACCTCATAAATAATAGTAACACCCCATAAATAATAGTAACACCCCATAAATAATAGTAACACCTCATAAATAATAGTAACATCCCATAAATAATAGTAACACCTCATAAATAATAGTAACACCTCATAAATAATAGTAACACCCCATAAATAATAGTAACACCCATAAATAATAGTAACATCCCATAAATAATAGTGACATCCCATAAATAATATTAACATCCCATAAATAATAGTAACATCCCATAAATAATAGTAACACCTCATAAATAATAGTAACACCTCATAAATAATAGTAACACCCCATAAATAATAGTAACACCCATAAATAATAGTAACACCCCATAAATAATAGTAACACCCCATAAATAATAGTAACATCCCATAAATAATAGTAACACCACATAAATAATAGTAACACCCATAAATAATAGTAACACCTCATAATAATATTAACATCCCATAAATAATAGTAACATCCCATAAATAATAGTAACATCCCATAAATAATAGTAACACCTCATAAATAATAGTAACACCTCATAAATAATAGTAACACCCCATAAATAATAGTAACACCCATAAATAATAGTAACATCCCATAAATAATAGTAACACCCCATAATAATAGTAACATCCCATAAATAATAGTAACACCCCATAAATAATAGTAACACCCATAAATAATAGTAACACCCCATAATAATAGTAACATCCCATAAATAATAGTAACACCCCATAATAATAGTAACATCCCATAAATAATAGTAACACCTCATAAATATTAGTAACACCCCATAAATAATAGTAACACCCATAAATAATAGTAACATCCCATAAATAATAGTGACATCCCATAAATAATAGTAACACCCCATAAATAATAGTAACATCCCATAAATAATAGTAACACCTCATAAATAATAGTAACACCTCATAAATAATAGTAACACCCCATAAATAATAGTAACACCCATAAATAATAGTAACATCCCATAAATAATAGTAACATCCCATAAATAATAGTAACACCTCATAAATAATAGTAACACCTCATAAATAATAGTAACACCCCATAAATAATAGTAACACCCATAAATAATAGTAACATCCCATAAATAATAGTAACACCCCATAATAATAGTAACATCCCATAAATAATAGTAACACCCCATAAATAATAGTAACACCCATAAATAATAGTAACACCCCATAATAATAGTAACATCCCATAAATAATAGTAACATCCCATAAATAATAGTAACATCCCATAAATAATAGTAACACCTCATAAATAATAGTAACATCCCATAAATAATAGTAACGCCCCATAAATAATAGTAACACCCCATAAATAATAGTAACACCCCATAAATAATAGTAACACCTAATAAATAATAGTAACATCCCATAAATAATAGTAACATCCCATAAATAATAGTAACACCTCATAAATAATAGTAACATCCCATAAATAATAGTAACACCTCATAAATAATAGTAACATCCCATAAATAATAGTAACGCCCCATAAATAATAGTAACACCCCATAAATAATAGTAACACCCCATAAATAATAGTAACACCTCATAAATAATAGTGACATCCCATAAATAATAGTGACACCTCATAAATAATAGTAACACCCCATAAATAATAGTAACACCCCATAATAATAGTAACACCTCATAAATAATAGTGACACCCCATAAATAATAGTAACACCTCATAAATAATAGTAACACCTCATAATAATAGTAACACCCCATAAATAATAGTAACACCCCATAATAATAGTAACACCTCATAAATAATAGTGACACCCCATAAATAATAGTAACACCCCATAATAATAGTAACACCTCATAAATAATAGTAACATCCCATAAATAATAGTAACATCCCATAAATAATAGTAACATCTTATACATAATAGTAACACCTCATAATAATAGTAACACCCCATAAATAATAGTAACACCCCATAATAATAGTAACACCTCATAAATAATAGTGACACCCCATAAATAATAGTAACACCCCATAATAATAGTAACACCTCATAAATAATAGTAACACCTCATAAATAATAGTAACATCCCATAAATAATAGTAACACCCCATAAATAATAGTAACATCCCATAAATAATAGTAACACCCCATAATAATAGTAACATCCCATAATAATAGTAACATCTCATAAATAATAGTAACACCTCATAATAATAGTAACACCCCATAATAATAGTAACACCTCATAAATAATAGTAACACCCCATAAATAATAGTAACACCCCATAATAATAGTAACACCTCATAAATAATAGTAACACCCCATAAATAATAGTAACACCCCATAAATAATAGTAAGATCCCATAAATAATAGTAACTCCTCATAAATAATAGTAACACCCCATAAATAATAGTAACACCCCATAATAATAGTAACACCTCATAAATAATAGTAACACCCCATAAATAATAGTAACACCCCATAAATAATAGTAAGATCCCATAAATAATAGTAACACCCCATAAATAATAGTAACATCCCATAATAATAGTAACATCCCATAAATAATAGTAACACCTCATAAATAATAGTAACACCTCATAAATAATAGTAACACCCCATAAATAATAGTAACACCCCATAAATAATAGTAACATCCCATAAATAATAGTAACACCTCATAAATAATGGTAACACCCCATAAATAATAGTAACACCCCATAAATAATAGTGACATCCCATAAATAATAGTGACACCTCATAAATAATAGTAACACCCCATAAATAATAGTAACACCCCATAATAATAGTAACACCTCATAAATAATAGTGACACCCCATAATAATAGTAACATCCCATAAATAATAGTAACACCTCATAAATAATAGTAACACCTCATAATAATAGTAACACCCCATAAATAATAGTAACACCCCATAATAATAGTGACACCCCATAATAATAGTAACACCCCATAAATAATAGTAACACCCCATAAATAATAGTAACACCCCATAAATAATAGTAACACCCCATAAATAATAGTGACATCCCATAAATAATAGTAACACCCCATAAATAATAGTAACACCCCATAAATAATAGTAACACCCCATAATAATAGTAACACCTCATAAATAATAGTGACACCCCATAAATAATAGTAACACCTCATAAATAATAGTAACATCCCATAAATAATAGTAACATCCCATAAATAATAGTAACACCTCATAAATAATAGTAACATCCCATAAATAATAGTAACATCCCATAAATAATAGTAACACCTCATAAATAATAGTAACATCCCATAAATAATAGTAACACCCCATAAATAATAGTAACACCTCATAAATAATAGTAACATCCCATAAATAATAGTAACATCCCATAAATAATAGTAACATCCCATAAATAATAGTAACACCTCATAAATAATAGTAACATCCCATAAATAATAGTAACATCCCATAAATAATAGTAACACCCCATAAATAATAGTAACATCCCATAAATAATAGTAACATCCCATAAATAATAGTAACACCTCATAAATAATAGTAACATCCCATAAATAATAGTAACACCTAATAAATAATAGTAACATCCCATAAATAATAGTAACATCCCATAAATAATAGTAACACCTCATAAATAATAGTAACATCCCATAAATAATAGTAACACCTCATAAATAATAGTAACATCCCATAAATAATAGTAACGCCCCATAAATAATAGTAACACCCCATAAATAATAGTAACACCCCATAAATAATAGTAACACCTCATAAATAATAGTGACATCCCATAAATAATAGTGACACCTCATAAATAATAGTAACACCCCATAAATAATAGTAACACCCCATAATAATAGTAACACCTCATAAATAATAGTGACACCCCATAATAATAGTAACATCCCATAAATAATAGTAACACCTCATAAATAATAGTAACACCTCATAATAATAGTAACACCCCATAAATAATAGTAACACCCCATAATAATAGTAACACCTCATAAATAATAGTGACACCCCATAAATAATAGTAACACCCCATAATAATAGTAACACCTCATAAATAATAGTAACATCCCATAAATAATAGTAACATCCCATAAATAATAGTAACATCTTATACATAATAGTAACACCTCATAATAATAGTAACACCCCATAAATAATAGTAACACCCCATAATAATAGTAACACCTCATAAATAATAGTGACACCCCATAAATAATAGTAACACCCCATAATAATAGTAACACCTCATAAATAATAGTAACACCTCATAAATAATAGTAACATCCCATAAATAATAGTAACACCCCATAAATAATAGTAACATCCCATAAATAATAGTAACACCCCATAATAATAGTAACATCCCATAATAATAGTAACATCTCATAAATAATAGTAACACCTCATAATAATAGTAACACCCCATAATAATAGTAACACCTCATAAATAATAGTAACACCCCATAAATAATAGTAACACCCCATAATAATAGTAACACCTCATAAATAATAGTAACACCCCATAAATAATAGTAACACCCCATAAATAATAGTAAGATCCCATAAATAATAGTAACTCCTCATAAATAATAGTAACACCCCATAAATAATAGTAACACCCCATAATAATAGTAACACCTCATAAATAATAGTAACACCCCATAAATAATAGTAACACCCCATAAATAATAGTAAGATCCCATAAATAATAGTAACACCCCATAAATAATAGTAACATCCCATAATAATAGTAACATCCCATAAATAATAGTAACACCTCATAAATAATAGTAACACCCCATAAATAATAGTAACACCCCATAAATAATAGTAACATCCCATAAATAATAGTAACACCTCATAAATAATGGTAACACCCCATAAATAATAGTAACACCCCATAAATAATAGTGACATCCCATAAATAATAGTGACACCTCATAAATAATAGTAACACCCCATAAATAATAGTAACACCCCATAATAATAGTAACACCTCATAAATAATAGTGACACCCCATAATAATAGTAACATCCCATAAATAATAGTAACACCTCATAAATAATAGTAACACCTCATAATAATAGTAACACCCCATAAATAATAGTAACACCCCATAATAATAGTGACACCCCATAATAATAGTAACACCCCATAAATAATAGTAACACCCCATAAATAATAGTAACACCCCATAAATAATAGTAACACCCCATAAATAATAGTGACATCCCATAAATAATAGTAACACCCCATAAATAATAGTAACACCCCATAAATAATAGTAACACCCCATAATAATAGTAACACCTCATAAATAATAGTGACACCCCATAAATAATAGTAACACCCCATAATAATAGTAACACCTCATAAATAATAGTAACATCCCATAAATAATAGTAACATCCCATAAATAATAGTAACATCCCATAAATAATAGTAACATCTTATACATAATAGTAACACCTCATAATAATAGTAACACCCCATAAATAATAGTAACACCCCATAATAATAGTAACACCTCATAAATAATAGTGACACCCCATAAATAATAGTAACACCCCATAATAATAGTAACACCTCATAAATAATAGTAACACCTCATAAATAATAGTAACATCCCATAAATAATAGTAACACCCCATAAATAATAGTAACATCCCATAAATAATAGTAACACCCCATAATAATAGTAACATCCCATAATAATAGTAACATCTCATAAATAATAGTAACACCTCATAATAATAGTAACACCCCATAATAATAGTAACACCTCATAAATAATAGTAACACCCCATAAATAATAGTAACACCCCATAATAATAGTAACACCTCATAAATAATAGTAACACCCCATAAATAATAGTAACACCCCATAAATAATAGTAACACCTCATAAATAATAGTAACATCCCATAAATAATAGTAACACCTCATAAATAATAGTAACACCTCATAAATAATAGTAACACCCCATAAATAATAGTAACACCCATAAATAATAGTAACATCCCATAAATAATAGTGACATCCCATAAATAATATTAACATCCCATAAATAATAGTAACATCCCATAAATAATAGTAACACCTCATAAATAATAGTAACACCTCATAAATAATAGTAACACCCCATAAATAATAGTAACACCCATAAATAATAGTAACACCCCATAAATAATAGTAACACCCCATAAATAATAGTAACATCCCATAAATAATAGTAACACCACATAAATAATAGTAACACCTCATAATAATATTAACATCCCATAAATAATAGTAACATCCCATAAATAATAGTAACACCTCATAAATAATAGTAACACCTCATAAATAATAGTAACACCCCATAAATAATAGTAACACCCATAAATAATAGTAACATCCCATAAATAATAGTAACATCCCATAAATAATAGTAACACCTCATAAATAATAGTAACACCTCATAAATAATAGTAACACCCCATAAATAATAGTAACACCCATAAATAATAGTAACACCCATAAATAATAGTAACACCCCATAATAATAGTAACATCCCATAAATAATAGTAACACCCCATAATAATAGTAACATCCCATAAATAATAGTAACACCTCATAAATATTAGTAACACCCCATAAATAATAGTAACACCCATAAATAATAGTGACATCCCATAAATAATAGTAACACCTCATAAATAATAGTGACACCTCATAAATAATAGTAACACCCCATAAATAATAGTAACACCCCATAATAATAGTAACACCCCATAAATAATAGTAACATCCCATAAATAATAGTAACACCCCATAAATAATAGTAACATCCCATAAATAATAGTAACACCCCATAATAATAGTAACATCCCATAAATAATAGTAACATCCCATAAATACTAGTAACACCCCATAAATAATAGTAACACCTCATAAATAATAGTAACACCCCATAAATAATAGTAACATCCCATAAATAATAGTAACATCCCATAAATAATAGTAACACCTCATAAATAATAGTAACATCCCATAAATAATAGTAACATCCCATAAATAATAGTAACACCTCATAAATAATAGTAACATCCCATAAATAATAGTAACACCCCATAAATAATAGTAACACCTCATAAATAATAGTAACATCCCATAAATAATAGTAACATCCCATAAATAATAGTAACATCCCATAAATAATAGTAACACCTCATAAATAATAGTAACATCCCATAAATAATAGTAACATCCCATAAATAATAGTAACACCCCATAAATAATAGTAACATCCCATAAATAATAGTAACATCCCATAAATAATAGTAACACCTCATAAATAATAGTAACATCCCATAAATAATAGTAACACCTCATAAATAATAGTAACATCCCATAAATAATAGTAACATCCCATAAATAATAGTAACACCTCATAAATAATAGTAACATCCCATAAATAATAGTAACACCTCATAAATAATAGTAACATCCCATAAATAATAGTAACGCCCCATAAATAATAGTAACACCCCATAAATAATAGTAACATCCCATAAATAATAGTAACATCCCATAAATAATAGTAACACCCCATAAATAATAGTAACACCCCATAATAATAGTAACACCTCATAAATAATAGTAACATCCCATAAATAATAGTAACACCCCATAAATAATAGTAACACCTCATAAATAATAGTAACACCTCATAATAATAGTAACACCCCATAAATAATAGTAACACCCCATAATAATAGTGACACCCCATAATAATAGTAACACCCCATAAATAATAGTAACATCCCATAAATAATAGTAACATCTTATACATAATAGTAACACCTCATAATAATAGTAACACCCCATAAATAATAGTAACACCCCATAATAATAGTAACACCTCATAAATAATAGTGACACCCCATAAATAATAGTAACACCCCATAATAATAGTAACACCTCATAAATAATAGTAACATCCCATAAATAATAGTAACATCCCATAAATAATAGTAACATCTTATACATAATAGTAACACCTCATAATAATAGTAACACCCCATAAATAATAGTAACACCCCATAATAATAGTAACACCTCATAAATAATAGTGACACCCCATAAATAATAGTAACACCCCATAATAATAGTAACACCTCATAAATAATAGTAACACCTCATAAATAATAGTAACATCCCATAAATAATAGTAACACCCCATAAATAATAGTAACATCCCATAAATAATAGTAACACCCCATAATAATAGTAACATCCCATAATAATAGTAACATCTCATAAATAATAGTAACACCTCATAATAATAGTAACACCCCATAATAATAGTAACACCTCATAAATAATAGTAACACCCCATAAATAATAGTAACACCCCATAATAATAGTAACACCTCATAAATAATAGTAACACCCCATAAATAATAGTAACACCCCATAAATAATAGTAACACCTCATAAATAATAGTAACATCCCATAAATAATAGTAACACCTCATAAATAATAGTAACACCTCATAAATAATAGTAACACCCCATAAATAATAGTAACACCCATAAATAATAGTAACATCCCATAAATAATAGTGACATCCCATAAATAATATTAACATCCCATAAATAATAGTAACATCCCATAAATAATAGTAACACCTCATAAATAATAGTAACACCTCATAAATAATAGTAACACCCCATAAATAATAGTAACACCCATAAATAATAGTAACACCCCATAAATAATAGTAACACCCCATAAATAATAGTAACATCCCATAAATAATAGTAACACCACATAAATAATAGTAACACCCATAAATAATAGTAACACCTCATAATAATATTAACATCCCATAAATAATAGTAACATCCCATAAATAATAGTAACATCCCATAAATAATAGTAACACCTCATAAATAATAGTAACACCTCATAAATAATAGTAACACCCCATAAATAATAGTAACACCCATAAATAATAGTAACATCCCATAAATAATAGTAACACCCCATAATAATAGTAACATCCCATAAATAATAGTAACACCCCATAAATAATAGTAACACCCATAAATAATAGTAACACCCCATAATAATAGTAACATCCCATAAATAATAGTAACACCCCATAATAATAGTAACATCCCATAAATAATAGTAACACCTCATAAATATTAGTAACACCCCATAAATAATAGTAACACCCATAAATAATAGTAACATCCCATAAATAATAGTGACATCCCATAAATAATAGTAACACCCCATAAATAATAGTAACATCCCATAAATAATAGTAACACCTCATAAATAATAGTAACACCTCATAAATAATAGTAACACCCCATAAATAATAGTAACACCCATAAATAATAGTAACATCCCATAAATAATAGTAACATCCCATAAATAATAGTAACACCTCATAAATAATAGTAACACCTCATAAATAATAGTAACACCCCATAAATAATAGTAACACCCATAAATAATAGTAACATCCCATAAATAATAGTAACACCCCATAATAATAGTAACATCCCATAAATAATAGTAACACCCCATAAATAATAGTAACACCCATAAATAATAGTAACACCCCATAATAATAGTAACATCCCATAAATAATAGTAACATCCCATAAATAATAGTAACATCCCATAAATAATAGTAACACCTCATAAATAATAGTAACATCCCATAAATAATAGTAACGCCCCATAAATAATAGTAACACCCCATAAATAATAGTAACACCCCATAAATAATAGTAACACCTAATAAATAATAGTAACATCCCATAAATAATAGTAACATCCCATAAATAATAGTAACACCTCATAAATAATAGTAACATCCCATAAATAATAGTAACACCTCATAAATAATAGTAACATCCCATAAATAATAGTAACGCCCCATAAATAATAGTAACACCCCATAAATAATAGTAACACCCCATAAATAATAGTAACACCTCATAAATAATAGTGACATCCCATAAATAATAGTGACACCTCATAAATAATAGTAACACCCCATAAATAATAGTAACACCCCATAATAATAGTAACACCTCATAAATAATAGTGACACCCCATAATAATAGTAACATCCCATAAATAATAGTAACACCTCATAAATAATAGTAACACCTCATAATAATAGTAACACCCCATAAATAATAGTAACACCCCATAATAATAGTAACACCTCATAAATAATAGTGACACCCCATAAATAATAGTAACACCCCATAATAATAGTAACACCTCATAAATAATAGTAACATCCCATAAATAATAGTAACATCCCATAAATAATAGTAACATCTTATACATAATAGTAACACCTCATAATAATAGTAACACCCCATAAATAATAGTAACACCCCATAATAATAGTAACACCTCATAAATAATAGTGACACCCCATAAATAATAGTAACACCCCATAATAATAGTAACACCTCATAAATAATAGTAACACCTCATAAATAATAGTAACATCCCATAAATAATAGTAACACCCCATAAATAATAGTAACATCCCATAAATAATAGTAACACCCCATAATAATAGTAACATCCCATAATAATAGTAACATCTCATAAATAATAGTAACACCTCATAATAATAGTAACACCCCATAATAATAGTAACACCTCATAAATAATAGTAACACCCCATAAATAATAGTAACACCCCATAATAATAGTAACACCTCATAAATAATAGTAACACCCCATAAATAATAGTAACACCCCATAAATAATAGTAAGATCCCATAAATAATAGTAACTCCTCATAAATAATAGTAACACCCCATAAATAATAGTAACACCCCATAATAATAGTAACACCTCATAAATAATAGTAACACCCCATAAATAATAGTAACACCCCATAAATAATAGTAAGATCCCATAAATAATAGTAACACCCCATAAATAATAGTAACATCCCATAATAATAGTAACATCCCATAAATAATAGTAACACCTCATAAATAATAGTAACACCTCATAAATA